>NW_023590225.1:62400-101192 GCF_901709675.1 Syngnathus acus
GTAAGGTTACTCCGATTCTTTGAGAGAAACTTCTTTGATGACATAAAATGTATTAAGAGTGGAAATAATACCTTAAAGGTCATTAGCACAGGTAGGCCACATAGAGTCCAATTTGCATTTATAATAATAAAGGTGGTCCCCCAATAAAACTGAAATGAAGCAAAACAACATTAAGAGGAAAACAACATTAAATGGAATACAAAGGTGGTTCATGTACATTTAATAGTTGAACAAATCGGTACAACAAAAGGACTAGAAGACTGACCAATTGATCTACTCTGTCTGCGTTAAAGCTGGAGAGTTGACTGGACAAGCTACTGGAATTTCAATTGACGAAGTAGACACGCTCCGGGGCTTGATCGACCCCGGCGGGGCCTCCCTTGGGCGAGGGTGTCTGGTGATAATGGCCGAAACACTCTAAGACCCCAAGGTCCACTACTGATGAGGTGTCTACCAAATTTTGACATCCAAATTACCTACAACAAGGACCCTTTTTAAACAAAACAGTTTTTTTAACAAAAATAGATTTATAAAAAAATATATTAGTTCAAACACAACTAAAGGTTAATGGACACAATTAATAAAAGGGTGGTCTTGTATTGAAGATAAGGTTAGTCTTGTAGGTCTGTACTTTTCGGTAGCTTTTCACTGTTTTTCCGTATTGCTGGTTAGGGACCTGGTTGGCGCCTCGGCTGCCCCTAACCCCTAACCCTAAACCCTAACCCTAACCTTAACCCTAACCTTAACCTTTGACCCCTGACCCCTAACCCTGACCCTAACCCTAACCTTAATCTCTAAGGAAAACAGTTGGTTAAATATAAAAACAAAACATTAGGTCAAGAATAATGCAAAGTGAATAGGCATAATGTAATCCAAGGTTGGAAGGGTAGGTGAGTTTCTCTCAATTTTCTCTCTCCACTTTTTTTCCATCTTGCTGGCCGAAGACCTGGGTAGCGCCTCAGCTACTCGGGGGAGGTTCTGGTTGAGGTGCAGTCTCGCTTCGCCGGCCTTCGTACCCACTCCAAAATTTATGCGACTCTGGTACGGTGAGGTTTACTGACGGAGACATGCGTCGGCCTGTGCCCTCCGCTGCCTTCTATCTAACCAACTGGGTCGGCGGACCCTTTGGGGAATGTGTAGCGAGATAACCTTAAAAACCTAACTCGCCCGAGCCTATCGGACATCCCAGTATTACCTTAAGCCAAATTATCGGGTCGCATACTTTTCTTATTTTCCCATTTTCCTTTCTACATATGTTTTCTCTTCCCCTCATCTCTCCTCCCCTTTTCTGTCCTAGGGGGGGAGAGGTATGAGACCATGTGTCGGGTCAGAAAACTCGGGGTTTTGGTTGAGATGCAGTCACATTTCCCATTACTTATCCGTGGTCTCTCTCTCTCTCTCTCGCGCTCGCGCTCTCTCTCGCGCTCGCGCTCTCTCTCGCACTCTCTCTCTCTCTCCATCTTCCAAAATAACTTCCCTAATTTTTATTTTCTTGCTATGGACTAGAATAAAAATGGCGCAGAGAGGCAACTTTTCCAACCTGGTTAGGGCCATCTTCAACCTCTACATAAGGCAGTGGAATGCTTGCAATCTACCTGAACATAGACTCTACAGGACCACTAGGAGCGAGGGGAGCAAGCCCTGAGAAGAAGAATAGGTTCCCTCACTTCGGAGGATGAATCAAGAGCACGGATTTGCAGGGCCTTTTCCATTGCGGCCTGAGAGGAGACGGGAGAGACGCCAATGGGGAGTTAAGAAGATGAAGACGAAGGTGAGGTAGAAGAAATAGCTTAGCCACCACTCATTGGAACGGGGAGAGGCCACACGGAGGAACTGAGAGAAACCCACAAAACTTACCAGCAGGTGAAGGAAGGCATTCACCCACTCAGGAAGAGAACTCGACGACGTGGGGAGTGCAAGCAGCGGTAGATGTGCTGCTGGAGCTCCTTGAAGAAAGAAGAAGAAGATACCAAGAACCTGGTCCTAATTTTTCTGAAGCACGAAGAGGGAGAGAAGATCCATCACAACGGCAGGTGAAGGAATGCATTCACCTACTTAGGATGAAAGCTCGACGACGTGCGAAGGGCCAATGGTAAATGTGCTGCGGGAACTCTTTGAAGAAAGAAGAAGAAGGTACCGAGAACCTGGTCATGGTTCTTCTGAAACACCCAAAGAAAAAAGGGGGGGAGAAGATCCACCGCAACGGCTACTAGTGGAGACAGCATCGGTCCAAGCACGGGACACTGCAACACAAACTTCAAGTCCTAAATTCAACCAGATTCTAGTCTTGAACCTGAACCAAATTCTGAAATCAATTCCTTACCCTGAGTCAAATCCTAACCCTTAACCAAATTGCAAACTAAATCCTAAACTTGACCAAATCTAGATCCCAGAATGAATTTTAAATCCAACCAAATATCTAAAAATTTACGATTTAATTTAATTAAATTACAAAACGAAAAGGCGAAACTATAATCGAATCACATTTTTTTATTTTAAAGCAGGCCCTAAAAGAAAAAAGAAGAATTTTTCTTCAAACGCATAAAAGAAAACATTGGACGTGATGGGACACTGGAGGGCGCCCTTGACACATTAAATCGCGTTGGTACCAACGGACCTCAGTTAGACGTGAATATTATGGACTTAATATTATCCTTTGAATTTAGAAACGAGTAAGTTGGAAAACACTATTAAATAGTATTAAGAGGTTTTTCAATAAGTTTGATTCTAATCGAATTTTGGAACGAATGCTTTGGTTGGCATGATTGCTGGCGGAGGATTGCTCTGACGTACGGCGAAAAAAAAGGTGGGGGCTACTTCCGGTTTGGCTAATGTTTACTAGCTGCCTTGTTTACGAGACTATTGATTCCACATACGGAGTTGGATTAAGGTGAGTGAGTGTTTTTTAACGGACAAAAGTGACCGGGTAGTGCAAATAAACAATACCAATCTAAATGTATTCTATTATTTTCACCGGGAGGAGTAATTTTAAGAATATTATGTGTTATCGGGGGCCGCCATGACTTTGGCAAGGGCTTATGGGTATTTCTTAGTTGCTAATGCTCGCTAGCTGCGGTACGCGTAGGACGATATCGCTCCAAATAGGTGACTAGTTCGGTGATATATGTTGAATTTACGGCCGAATGGGACCGGGTGTCAATACAGGAACGGGCTCAGGAGTTTAAAACAAAAATTATTTGTTCGTTATTGATTTACGAAAGGACTTAGGTATTATTAGTGTCTATGGGCGGCGCCATTGTTTTGGGGCTGGGGCTTATGGGTGCTTCCGCATTGCTAATGCTCATAACATTAGCTACGATACGCCTACAGCTATTTCGTTACAAATATACGATCTTATTAATGTGATAAATTAATTTTACGGATGAATGGAATCGGGTAAAATACTTTAATAATACCAGGGGATTTGTGGACATTTTATTCCATTTTGATCGTTGTTTGGGAGAGATGATGTTGTGGAAGATAGGGGGATTACAGAAGCTGCCGGAGTAACTGACAGGAGTTTACGAGTACTTCTGGGGGGTTGGTACCTAGGAGTATCGCGATTTACGTTGATTTGTATTTCTAAATGTACGATTTGATTTAATAAAAAATATGAATTGAATTTTTAATAAAAAACTATGAATTGAATTTACATCTGAATGTTTTACGACTAACACAATTAAAGAGTGCCAATGGGTTATAGCCGAATTTTTTAGTGCTTATCAGTTGAATGGGGGGGCGTGATTGGAGGACGAGAGCCGCCACGATGATTCGCCAAGGCTCTTGAGGGGGACGTTCAACGGTGGCGCTGTGACGCAGGAGAGTGGCACTGGGGAAGACCTTCTTTCCAGGTAATATGTAAGGTTACTCCGATTCTTTGAGAGAAACTTCTTTGATGACATAAAATGTATTAAGAGTGGAAATAATACCTTAAAGGTCATTAGCACAGGTAGGCCACATAGAGTCCAATTTGCATTTATAATAATAAAGGTGGTCCCCCAATAAAACTGAAATGAAGCAAAACAACATTAAGAGGAAAACAACATTAAATGGAATACAAAGGTGGTTCATGTACATTTAATAGTTGAACAAATCGGTACAACAAAAGGACTAGAAGACTGACCAATTGATCTACTCTGTCTGCGTTAAAGCTGGAGAGTTGACTGGACAAGCTACTGGAATTTCAATTGACGAAGTAGACACGCTCCGGGGCTTGATCGACCCCGGCGGGGCCTCCCTTGGGCGAGGGTGTCTGGTGATAATGGCCGAAACACTCTAAGACCCCAAGGTCCACTACTGATGAGGTGTCTACCAAATTTTGACATCCAAATTACCTACAACAAGGACCCTTTTTAAACAAAACAGTTTTTTTAACAAAAATAGATTTATAAAAAAATATATTAGTTCAAACACAACTAAAGGTTAATGGACACAATTAATAAAAGGGTGGTCTTGTATTGAAGATAAGGTTAGTCTTGTAGGTCTGTACTTTTCGGTAGCTTTTCACTGTTTTTCCGTATTGCTGGTTAGGGACCTGGTTGGCGCCTCGGCTGCCCCTAACCCCTAACCCTAAACCCTAACCCTAACCTTAACCCTAACCTTAACCTTTGACCCCTGACCCCTAACCCTGACCCTAACCCTAACCTTAATCTCTAAGGAAAACAGTTGGTTAAATATAAAAACAAAACATTAGGTCAAGAATAATGCAAAGTGAATAGGCATAATGTAATCCAAGGTTGGAAGGGTAGGTGAGTTTCTCTCAATTTTCTCTCTCCACTTTTTTTCCATCTTGCTGGCCGAAGACCTGGGTAGCGCCTCAGCTACTCGGGGGAGGTTCTGGTTGAGGTGCAGTCTCGCTTCGCCGGCCTTCGTACCCACTCCAAAATTTATGCGACTCTGGTACGGTGAGGTTTACTGACGGAGACATGCGTCGGCCTGTGCCCTCCGCTGCCTTCTATCTAACCAACTGGGTCGGCGGACCCTTTGGGGAATGTGTAGCGAGATAACCTTAAAAACCTAACCCTAACCCTAACCCTAACCCTAACCCCTAACCCTAACCCTAACCCTAACCCTAACCCCTAACCCCTAACCCTAACCCTAACCCTAACCCTAACCCTACTCAAGAACAGAACTGCAACCTCTCCCAATGTGCAAGGGGTCATTTTGTCCTTTGGGCTTAACAATAGGGGTAGAGTCATCCCAATATTCACATCGAAGGAGATAGCCAGATTGCTAGGAGCAGCTAAGGCCACTTTTCCCTATGCTAAAATATTCCTTCCTAGAATTAATTATTCCCACTCACTTCCATCTGAGATCCAAGCCAACCTTAGGGAACTGAATGAAATAATAGAGGAAACGGGGCATTCGATTCAACGTTTACCATCAAGACTATTTACAACAGGACCGGACAACATCCATTGGACAACGGGAACGGCGGGAGAGATGTGGGAAATGTGGAAAAAGAATTTTTTTTGGGAAAAAGCCTCCCCCCACCCAAGAAGATGACCATGACTGATCCGGTGGTCAACCTGTCGACCTCCTTTAGTTTGACAAAACATCATAGGGAGCTGCTGGAAAAGGGACTTACATTCGTCCCCAGCACAACCATAATGAATGACCAGAGGAAGATCACCAAGGCCCATGTGCGACGGTACCATAGAAGGTTAAAACTAGACTCTTATTTTGGAAATTCGAAGAAGGCAGCACCACCCAAATTCCAGTTGGCTTCAACGTGGGAACCTAAAGATGATGAAGTACCTGGGGAGATAAAAGTATTAATACGCAAAGACAGAGCGGTCCTAAAACAAGTGGAAGTCCCAAAGGAGAGGCCAAATTTGACAGAAGGTGAAAGAAAAGCCCTGGACGAATTAATTTTGGCAGAGGGATTGATTATCAAGCCAGCAGATAAAGGGTCAGCGGTGGTCATTATGGACCGAAACACTTACGTGAGAGAGGCACATCGACAACTTCACAATACGGAGTATTACCATTCGATTCCAACACCGATTTATCCAAATACAGAAAGGTTAGTCCACGGGATATTAGATCAAATGAAGAAAGAGCACCACATTACTAAAAAACAATTATTGTATTTAAAAGGAACGTCCCCGCCACGTCCGAGATACTTCTATCTACTACCCAAGATTCATAAAGACCCGGCATTGTGGCCCTGGCCCTACGTAATGCCACCGGGACGCCCCATCGTATCAGACTGTAGTAGTGAATCCTACGGCTCGGCTGAGCTAGTGGATTATTACTTGAATCCCTTGTCAGTTCTACATCCGAGTTACATCAAAGATACCAATGATTTTGTTTTGAAAGTACGGGCCTTAACTTTGCCACAGACTTGTTGGTTGTTTTCCATGGATGTTGAAAATTTGTATACGAATATTGAAACTGCTAAGGGTTTGGAGGCGGTACGCAAAGTTTTGGCACGGAATCCGATTTTGGGCCGCCCGGATGAACACATTTTGACACTGTTAGAACTCAACTTGACTAAGAATGATTTTCAATTTGACAATGAGTGTTTTTTGCAGGTCAAAGGAACGGCAATGGGAAAGCGTTTCTCTCCAGCCTATGCCAATATCTATATGGCTGAATGGGAGGAGAACGCCTTGGCACAATGCGCTAGGAAACCTATAGCTTACCTGAGGTTCTTAGATGACATTTGGGGAATTTGGAGTGGTTCCAGGGAAGAATTTGACATATTTCTTAAAACCTTAAATGACCACCACCCTTCAATTAATCTGACAGCGCAGATTAGCGAGAGAGAAATTAATTTTCTTGACACAACTACATATAAGGGACCGGAATTTAATACAACAGGGGGACTGGAGGTCCGGGTATTTTTCAAATCCACAGATACTCATGCGCTACTACACAAAAAGAGTTTTCATCCTCGACACACGTTTGGGGGTTTGGTTTATTCGCAACTCTTGAGATTCGGGAGAATTTGCACTCGCACAGAAGATAAGGAAGAAGCGACCAATGTCTTGTTCAGATCATTACGACAACGGGGTTATTCTCGGTCATTTCTTCGTACGATTAAACTACAAACAAAGAAAGGGAGAAGAGGGGACACTCAGGGTGTTAAAAAGATGATACTTCCTCTAATTTCGACCTACAACTCTTACACAGTCAATGTTCACAGAAAAATTAAACAGAATTTGGAAGCGTCAACGCTGACTGACCTGAAGGCGAGACATAAGGTGGTTTCGGCCTTCAAAAGGAATCCAAATTTAAAAGATTTGCTGGTAAGCACTAAAATGAAAAGTAGGTCCTCTCGTACGATCACAAGATCAACAGGAGTGGTAACAGACTCTCAGAAGAAAGAACATTTCTTCACACAGGCGGGTAAGGCCTTGTCTACGCGGAACGCGGTCTACTGCATGAGCTGTCGGTTGTGTGGGGTTATGTATGTGGGACAGACTCGAAATGATGTTAGAAGCAGATTGCATTCACACCGCTATAACATCACACATAACCAGAAGGGTGACACTCATGTAGTGCGTCATTTCCGCCTGCACGGGTTACATAACTTGAGAATACGAATTTTAGAGAGCTGTGCGGGTTGGACACATAGGGACAGGCACAACGCGGAAATGAGATGGGTCAAGAGGTTGAGAACTAAATATCCACTAGGACTTAATTTAACAGCAACGGAAGCTGAAAACACTTGAAAGGAAAAAGGAATAAAGAAAGAGAGTGAGGGAGGTTGGGGGGAATATTAATCATTCTGGATTTATGGTTTGTTGGGGCGGTTTGTGGGTTGGGAGGCGGCCGAAAGGATGTTGGACCAGGACTGAAAGTGAATGAGGAACTTAGCCCTGACAGGAGGACGATTTTATGCGTCACACCCGGGGGCTCCTGACACTTTCCATTTAGTCAAAAGTCTAACCCTGATTGGCTGGGTTTCCTAACAACATAAACAAAGAGTCCAACTCGGACACCAAATTCTAATTTTCATCTTCAATTAACAAACTCTAACATTAATTTTAACACCCAATCAATGCGCAAAACTTAAATAAAGTTGGATTTTAAAAAAAAGATGACCTAATCCTAATTCTGACCTTGACCCTTGACCCTATTCCCAACCCCTAACTCTAAATGGATTAGGAAATTTTACCCAATTTCAACAAGATTAATCTAAACTGAACCTTAATTCGATTCTAAATGCAATGAACTTCCAGACTAAATTTTTAAATCCAATCAAATATAAACATTTACGAATTAATTTAATTAAATTACAAAACGAAAAGGCGAAACTATAATTGAATCACATTTTTGATTTTATAGCAGGCCCTAAAAGAAAAAAAAGAAAAAAAAGAAGAATTTTTCGTCAAACGCATAAAGGAAAACATTGGACGTGATGAGACACTGGAGGGCGCCCTTGACACATTAAATCGCGTTGGTACCAACGGACCTCAGTTAGACGTGAATATTATGGACTGAATATTATCCTTTGAATTTAGAAACGAGTAAGTTGGAAAACACTATTAAATAGTATTAAGAGGTTTTTCAATAAATTTGATTCTAATCGAATTTTGGAACGAATGCTTTGGTTGGCATGATTGCTGGCGGAGAGTTGCTCTGACGTACGGCGAAAAAAAAGGTGGGGGCTATTTCCGGTTTGGCTAATGTTTACTAGCTGCCTTGTATACGAGATTGTTGATTCCACATACGGAGTTGGATTAAGGTGAGTGAGTGTTTTTTAACGGACAAAAGTGACCGGATAGTGCAAATAAACAATACCAATCTAAATGTATTCTATTATTTTCACCGGGAGGAGTAATTTTAATAATATTATGTGTTATCGGGGGCCGCCATGACTTTGGCAAGGGCTTATGGGTATTTCCTAGTTGCTAATGCTCGCTAGCTGCGGTACGCGTAGGACGATATCGCTCCAAACAGGTGATTAGTTCGGTGATATATGTTGAAATTACGGCCGAATGGGACCGGGTGTCAATACAGGAACGGGCTCAGGAGGTTAAAACAAAAATTATTTGTTCGTTATGAATTTACGAAAGGACTTAGGTATTATTAGTGTCTATGGGCGGCGCCATTGTTTTGGGGCTGGGGCTTATGGGTGCTTCCGCATTGCTAATGCTCATAACATTAGCTACGATACGCCTACAGCTATTTCGTTACAAATATACGATCTTATTAATGTTATAAATTAATTTTACGGATGAATGGAATCGGGTAAAATACTTTAATAATACCAGGGGATTTGTGGACATTTTATTCCATTTTGATCGTTGTTTGGGAGAGATGATGTTGTGAAAGATAGGGGGATTACAGAAGCGGCCGGAGTAACGGACAGGAGTCTACGAGTACTTCTGGGGGGTTGGTACCTAGGAGTATCGCGATTTACGTTGATGTGTATTTCTAAATGTACGATTTGATTTAATAAAAAATATGAATTGAATTTTTAATAAAAAACTATGAATTGAATTTACATTTGAATGTTTTGCGACTAACACAATTAAAGAGTGCCAATAGGTTATGGCCGAATTTTTTGGTGCTTGTCAGTTGAATGGGGGGGCGTGGTTGGATGACGAGAGCCGCCACGATGATTCGCCTAGGCTCTTTGAGGGGGACGTTCGACGGTGGCGCTGTGACTCAGGAGAGTGGCACGGGGAAAGACCTTCTTTCAAGGTAATATGTGATTACTCCGATTCCTTGAGAGAAAATGGTGAACCATTTTTAGTCGCTAAAGCTACGCTACGCTTCACTACACTATGCTACGCTTAACGGTGATGTTAACCGGTCGTATGCTAAGCTAAACTATGCGTTGTTAGCCCTTTATTATGTTGTACCGAACTTACGTCATGCCCTATTATGCCAATGGGTGGTGTTAATTAGCTTAGCTAGGCTATCATTTGCTCTGCTATGGAGTCTTAGACAAGTTAGATTTTTAGTGTTTAGAGTGGTTTTTTTTAACAGATTCTCGGGGGATTTATGAATTAACTATTTCCTTTGACATAAGCGGGATCGGATACATAGAAGGGGGCTTTAAAGGAGAAGTCAGTTACTTTTAACACGATTTAACCCAAAAAAAAGGGGGCGCCAAAGAGGCCTCAATTGGTGGAAGGGAGATCCATAAGGGAGGCGGTGAGGTTTTTCTTCTCCCTAGTTTGGCCTCTGGGGGGCAACATTCTCTAATCTAAAAACATGGGCTTTCCAACGGACGGTTAGTTGGAAAAATATTTAGTTAGGGTACAATGACAGAAAAAAAATGAAAGAGGAAAGTGATCCAACAGAGATTTGGTGGAAAATAACAACTTCTTTGATGACATAAAATTTATTAAGAGTGGAAATAATACTTTAAGCGTCATTAACACAGGTGGACCACATGGATTCCAATTTGCATTTATGAGAATAAGGGTGGTCCCCCAATAAAACTGAACTGTGGGAAAACAACATTAAGAGGGAAATAACAATAAATGGAATACAAAGGTTCATGTACGTTTAATAGTTTAACAAATCAATACAACAAAAGGACTAGAAGACGGACCAATTGATCTACTCTGTCTGCGTTAAAGCTGGACAGTTGACTGGACAAGCTACTGGATTTTCAATTGACGAAGTAGACACACTCCGGGGCTTGATCGACCCCGGCGGGGCCTCCCTTGGGCGAGGGTGTCTGGTGATAATGGCCGAAACACTCTAAGACCCCAAGGTCCACTACTGATGAGGTGTCTACAAAATTTTGACATCCAAATTACCTACAACAATGACCCTTTCTAAACAAAACAGTTTTTTTTAACAAAAATAGATTTATGAAATAATATATTGGTTCAAACACAACTAAGGGTTAATGGACACAATTAATACAAGGGTGGTCTTGTATTTAAGACAAGGATGGTTTTGTATTTGAGACGAGGAGGTCTTGTAGGTCGGTACTTTTCTGTAACTTTTCACTGTTTTTCCGTTTGGCTGGTTAGGGACCTGGGTGGCGCCTCGGCTGCCCGGAGTAGATTCTGGCGGAGTTGCGTTCTCACTTGGCCATCCTTCGTACCGAAAAAGAGATAGAAAAACAATCCAGATTTGGTAATACCTGGTACGGCGAGGTTTACTGCAGGGAATATACGCTGGTCGGTGCCTTCTGTGGCCTTTTGTCTGGCCGGCGGGGTCGACGGATCCTTTAGGGAAGGTATGGTGAGACAAATTCAAAATACCTAACCTCTAACCCTAACCCCTGACCTCTAACCCTAACCCTAACCTTGACCCCTAACCCCTAATCCTAACCCCTAGCCCTGACCCTCCTAACCCTAACCCCTGACCCCTAACCTTAACCCCTAATCCTAACCCTTGACCCCTAGCCCTGCCCCTACTAACCCTAACCCCTAGCCCTGACCCTAACCCTGACCCTAACCCTAACCTTAATCTCTAAGGAAAACAGTGGGTTGAATATAAAAACAAAACATTAGGTCAGGAATAAGGCAAAGTGAATAGGCATAATGTAATCCAAGGTTGGAATTTTAAGTTGGTGGTTTCTCTGATTTTTTTCCCTCACTTTTCACACATTTTTTTCCATCTTGCTGGCCGAAGACCTGGGTAGCGCCTCAGCTACTCGGGGGAGGTTCTGGCAGAGGTGCATTCTCACTTCGCCGTCCTTCGTACCAAATCCAGATTTTATGTGACCTGGTACGGCGGGTTTACTGCGGGGACATGCGTAGGCCCGTGCCTTCCGTTGCCTTCTATCTAACCGACAGGGTCGGCGGACCCTTTGGGGAAGGTTTAGCGAGACAAACTCAAAATACCTAACCCTAACCCTAACCCTAACCCTAACCCAACGGTGGCGCTGTGACGCAGGAGAGTGGCACTGGGGAAGACCTTCTTTCCAGGTAATATGTAAGGTTACTCCGATTCTTTGAGAGAAACTTCTTTGATGACATAAAATGTATTAAGAGTGGAAATAATACCTTAAAGGTCATTAGCACAGGTAGGCCACATAGAGTCCAATTTGCATTTATAATAATAAAGGTGGTCCCCCAATAAAACTGAAATGAAGCAAAACAACATTAAGAGGAAAACAACATTAAATGGAATACAAAGGTGGTTCATGTACAGTTAATAGTTGAACAAATCGGTACAACAAAAGGACTAGAAGACTGACCAATTGATCTACTCTGTCTGCGTTAAAGCTGGAGAGTTGACTGGACAAGCTACTGGAATTTCAATTGACGAAGTAGACACGCTCCGGGGCTTGATCGACCCCGGCGGGGCCTCCCTTGGGCGAGGGTGTCTGGTGATAATGGCCGAAACACTCTAAGACCCCAAGGTCCACTACTGATGAGGTGTCTACAAAATTTTGACATCCAAATTACCTACAACAATGACCCTTTCTAAACAAAACAGTTTTTTTAACAAAAATAGATTTATGGAAAAAATATATATTAGTTCAAACACAACTAAGGGTTAATGGACACAATTAATACAAGGGTGGTCGAAAAAAGAAGAGAAAGAGAATGACCTCTAACCCTAACCCCTGACCTCTAACCCTAGCCTTGACCCATAACCCCTAATCCTTAGCCCTAGCCCTACTAACCATACTAACCCTAACCCCTGACCCCTAACCTTAACCCCTAATTCTAACCCCTAACCCTAACCCCTAAATCCTAACCCTTGACCCCTAGCCCTGATCCTACTAACCCTAACCCCTGACCCTAACCCCTAACCCCTGACCCTTACCCTAAACCTAACCTTAATCTCTAAGGAAAACAGTTGATTAAATATAAAAACAAAACATTAGGTCAAGAATAATGCAAAGTGAATAGGCATAATGTAATCCAAGGTTGGAAGGGTAGGTGAGTTTCTCTCAATTTTTTCTCTCTCAACTTTTTTTCCATCTTGCTGGCCGAAGACCTGGGTAGCGCCTCAGCTACTCGGGGGAGGTTCTGGCAGAGGTGCAGTCACACTTCGCCGTCCTTCGTACCCAATCCAGATTTTATGTGACCTGGTACGGCGGGTTTACTGCGGGGACATGCGTAGGCCCGTGCCTTCCGTTGCCTTCTATCTAACCGACAGGGTCGGCGGACCCTTTGGGGAAGGTTTAGCGAGACAAACTCAAAATACCTAACCCTAACCCTAACCCTAACCCTAACCCTAACCCTGACCCTAACCCCTAACCCCTGACCCTTACCCTAAACCTAACCTTAATCTCTAAGGAAAACAGTTGATTGAATATAAAAACAAAACATTAGGTCAAGAATAATGCAAAGTGAATAGGCATAATGTAATCCAAGGTTGGAAGGGTAGGTGAGTTTCTCTCAATTTTTTCTCTCTCAACTTTTTTTTCCATCTTGCTGGCCGAAGACCTGGGTAGCGCCTCAGCTACTCGGGGGAGGTTCTGGCAGAGGTGCAGTCACACTTCGCCGTCCTTCGTACCCAATCCAGATTTTATGTGACCTGGTACGGCGGGTTTACTGCGGGGACATGCGTAGGCCCGTGCCTTCCGTTGCCTTCTATCTAACCGACAGGGTCGGCGGACCCTTTGGGGAAGGTTTAGCGAGACAAACTCAAAATACCTAACCCTAACCCTAACCCTAACCCTAACCCTAACCCTAACCCTAACTTCCCTTCCCCTCCTCGGAGGGGGGGGTCTCTAATCGCAAACCTAACCCTAACCCTAACCCTAACCCTAACCCTAACCCTAAACCCTAACCCTAACCCTAACCCTAACCCTAACCCTAACTTCCCTTCCCCTCCTCGGAGGGGGGGGTCTCTAATCGCAAACCTAACCCTAACCCTAACCCTAACCCTAACCCTAAACCCTAACCCTAACCCTAACCCTAACCCTTAACTGGTCCTATCCCAGCCCTAATCCTAACCTAGCCCCAATCCTAACCTATCCCCCAACCCTAACCCTAACCCTAACCCTAATCCTAACCCTAACCCTAACCCTAACCCTAACCTGTCCCCGTTTCACAATAAGACAAAAATGTCAACCTGCAAGATAAAAATTGAAAATAAACAAGTCAAAAAATTGATTGGGAAATCACAATATACAAGTCAAAAATTTGAACCAAAACGGAGTAAAAAGGAAATACTTACCATAATACTTACCCGAAATAAACAAAAAATACTTACCTATACCGGAGTTCGCAAATCCACGCCCAATCGGTGCCTGCAAATAAAATAAAATATACCAAGCCAAAACAAGAAAAGGAAAATCACTTTCAAAAAATATGCGCAGTTCGCTATAAAAGGCCCGTTCGGAGCAGGAAGCTCTCAGTCTCGATGCGGCCATGGAGGAGGAAACAGCTCCCCATGCAATTAAACTAAACCAAATTTAGGGACAAATCCTGTGTGCCAGACCTGAGGAAGGCACAAAAGATGCCGAAACGTTGTCGATGGTCACACAGATGTACAAAGTAGCGCAAAATGACGCCAGTAGAAACCAATTGGAAGCAAATAATAAATTACCCACGCTCTACCCAGATAGGAGAGCGCATGGATGCCGCACAGAGCAAGATGCTCTCGCTCCACCCAAATAGGGGAGTCGAATGATTGTGCGAGGTACGTATATAGGGTTGAACGCAAACGCAGCTGTCAATCCTACTTGCCAAATCGAGACTCATTATTAATTATATAACAAAGGCGACCGGATAGGTAATGTACAATCAAAGACATACAAACAGTGAGCACAAACACGTGTCCAAGGTCAAAAAGATCTTTATTAGGCCCTAATTGGTCCTGGCCAGCATGGCTGGCGCGGCCGCAGCGGGCAGGATGCTCTGGAGCTGGTTGTGGGGTGCGGGCCAGGATGGTAGGACCGTGCCTTTGTTCCTCTCCTTCGGGGGAGGAACTCCATATATCATCCTAACTCGCCTGTGCCACCTCCTTTGCCGCCCCCACGTTTCCGGTTTCCGTTGGGCTCCTGTTCCGTTTGTGTGCTGTCCCCTTAACTGGTCCTATCCCAGCCCTAATCCTAACCTAGCCCCAATCCTAACCTATCCCCCAACCCTAACCCTAACCCTAACCCTAACCCTAATCCTAACCCTAACCCTAACCCTAACCCTAACCTGTCCCCGTTTCACAATAAGACAAAAATGTCAACCTGCAAGATAAAAATTGAAAATAAACAAGTCAAAAAATTGATTGGGAAATCACAATATACAAGTCAAAAATTTGAACCAAAACGGAGTAAAAAGGAAATACTTACCATAATACTTACCCGAAATAAACAAAAAATACTTACCTATACCGGAGTTCGCAAATCCACGCCCAATCGGTGCCTGCAAATAAAATAAAATATACCAAGCCAAAACAAGAAAAGGAAAATCACTTTCAAAAAATATGCGCAGTTCGCTATAAAAGGCCCGTTCGGAGCAGGAAGCTCTCAGTCTCGATGCGGCCATGGAGGAGGAAACAGCTCCCCATGCAATTAAACTAAACCAAATTTAGGGACAAATCCTGTGTGCCAGACCTGAGGAAGGCACAAAAGATGCCGAAACGTTGTCGATGGTCACACAGATGTACAAAGTAGCGCAAAATGACGCCAGTAGAAACCAATTGGAAGCAAATAATAAATTACCCACGCTCTACCCAGATAGGAGAGCGCATGGATGCCGCACAGAGCAAGATGCTCTCGCTCCACCCAAATAGGGGAGTCGAATGATTGTGCGAGGTACGTATATAGGGTTGAACGCAAACGCAGCTGTCAATCCTACTTGCCAAATCGAGACTCATTATTAATTATATAACAAAGGCGACCGGATAGGTAATGTACAATCAAAGACATACAAACAGTGAGCACAAACACGTGTCCAAGGTCAAAAAGATCTTTATTAGGCCCTAATTGGTCCTGGCCAGCATGGCTGGCGCGGCCGCAGCGGGCAGGATGCTCTGGAGCTGGTTGTGGGGTGCGGGCCAGGATGGTAGGACCGTGCCTTTGTTCCTCTCCTTCGGGGGAGGAACTCCATATATCATCCTAACTCGCCTGTGCCACCTCCTTTGCCGCCCCCACGTTTCCGGTTTCCGTTGGGCTCCTGTTCCGTTTGTGTGCTGTCCCCTTAACTGGTCCTATCCCAGCCCTAATCCTAACCTAGCCCCAATCCTAACCTATCCCCCAACCCTAACCCTAACCCTAACCCTAACCCTAATCCTAACCCTAACCCTAACCCTAACCCTAACCTGTCCCCGTTTCACAATAAGACAAAAATGTCAACCTGCAAGATAAAAATTGAAAATAAACAAGTCAAAAAATTGATTGGGAAATCACAATATACAAGTCAAAAATTTGAACCAAAACGGAGTAAAAAGGAAATACTTACCATAATACTTACCCGAAATAAACCAAAAATACTTACCTATACCGGAGTTCGCAAATCCACGCCCAATCGGTGCCTGCAAATAAAATAAAATATACCAAGCCAAAACAAGAAAAGGAAAATCACTTTCAAAAAATATGCGCAGTTCGCTATAAAAGGCCCGTTCGGAGCAGGAAGCTCTCAGTCTCGATGCGGCCATGGAGGAGGAAACAGCTCCCCATGCAATTAAACTAAACCAAATTTAGGGACAAATCCTGTGTGCCAGACCTGAGGAAGGCACAAAAGATGCCGAAACGTTGTCGATGGTCACACAGATGTACAAAGTAGCGCAAAATGACGCCAGTAGAAACCAATTGGAAGCAAATAATAAATTACCCACGCTCTACCCAGATAGGAGAGCGCATGGATGCCGCACAGAGCAAGATGCTCTCGCTCCACCCAAATAGGGGAGTCGAATGATTGTGCGAGGTACGTATATAGGGTTGAACGCAAACGCAGCTGTCAATCCTACTTGCCAAATCGAGACTCATTATTAATTATATAACAAAGGCGACCGGATAGGTAATGTACAATCAAAGACATACAAACAGTGAGCACAAACACGTGTCCAAGGTCAAAAAGATCTTTATTAGGCCCTAATTGGTCCTGGCCAGCATGGCTGGCGCGGCCGCAGCGGGCAGGATGCTCTGGAGCTGGTTGTGGGGTGCGGGCCAGGATGGTAGGACCGTGCCTTTGTTCCTCTCCTTCGGGGGAGGAACTCCATATATCATCCTAGCCCCATTTCCAAATATGACAAAAACGTCAACCTGCAAGTTAAAATTTATAAATGAACAAGTCGAAAATTTGAACACAAAATACAAAAATATACAAGTCAAAATTTTGAACGTAATCACAAATTGAACGTAAACAATTGCAAACAAGCATTCATCAAAACCAAAAAGGAGTTTAAAGTAAATACTTACCGTAATTAAAAACATAATACTCACCCAAAAATACTTACCTATGCCGGTGATCGCAAATCCACGCCCAATCGGTGCCTGCAAATAAAACAAAAATTGACCAAGCCAAGTTAAGAAAAGGAAAATCACTTTCATAATACAAGCGCAGTTCGCTATAAAAGGGCCGTTCGGAGCAGGAAGCTCTCAGTCTCGATGCGGCCATGGAGGAGAAAACAGCTCCCCATGTAATTAAACTAAACCAAATTTAGGGACAATTCCTGTGTGCCAGACCTGAGGAAGGCACAAAAGATGCCGAAACGTTGTCAATGGTCACACAGATGTACAAAGTAGCGCAAAATGACGCCAGTAGAAAACCAATTTGAAGCAAATAATGGACCCACGCTCTACCCAGATAGGAGAGCGCATGGATGCCGCACTGAGCAAGATGCTCTCGCTCCACCCAAATAGGGGAGTCGAATGATTGTGCGAGGTACGAATATAGAGTTGAACGCAAACGCAGCTGTCACTCATTCATGCCAAATCGAGACTCATTTATTAACTATATAACAAAGGCGACCGGATAGGTAAAGTGCAATGGGACAACAAACACAATAAGCACAAGCACGTGTCCATGATCAATAAAGATCTTTATTAAACCCAAGTTGGTCCTGGCCAGCATGGCTGGCGCAGCCGCAGCGGGCAGGATGCTCTGGAGCTGGTTGTGGGGTGCGGGCCAGGATGGTAGGACCGTGCCTTTGCTCCTCTCCTTCGGGGGAGGAACTCCATACCATCACCCTAACTCGCCTGTGCCACCTCCTTTGCCGCCCCCACGTTTCCGGTTTCCGTTGGGCTCCTGTTCCGTTTGTGTGCTGTCCCCTCAATTGGTCCTACCCCAGCCCTAATCCTAACCTAGCCCTAATCCTAACCTAACCCCCAACCCCTAACCCTGATCCTAACCCTAACCCTAACCCTAACCCAAACCCTAACCCTAACCCTAACCCTAGCCCCATTTCCAAATATGACAAAAACGTCAACCTGCAAGTTAAAATTTATAAATGAACAAGTCAAAAATTTGAACACAAAATACAAAAATATACAAGTCAAAATTTTGAACGTAATCACAAATTGAACGTAAACAATTGCAAACAAGCATTCATCAAAACCAAAAAGGAGTTTAAAGTAAATACTTACCGTAATTAAAAACATAATACTCACCCAAAAATACTTACCTATGCCGGTGATTGCAAATCCACGCCCAATCGGTGCCTGCAAATAAAACAAAAATTGACCAAGCCAAGTTAAGAAAAGGAAAATCACTTTCATAATACAAGCGCAGTTCGCTATAAAAGGGCCGTTCGGAGCAGGAAGCTCTCAGTCTCGATGCGGCCATGGAGGAGAAAACAGCTCCCCATGTAATTAAACTAAACCAAATTTAGGGACAATTCCTGTGTGCCAGACCTGAGGAAGGCACAAAAGATGCCGAAACGTTGTCAATGGTCACACAGATGTACAAAGTAGCGCAAAATGACGCCAGTAGAAAACCAATTTGAAGCAAATAATGGACCCACGCTCTACCCAGATAGGAGAGCGCATGGATGCCGCACTGAGCAAGATGCTCTCGCTCCACCCAAATAGGGGAGTCGAATGATTGTGCGAGGTACGGATATAGAGTTGAACGCAAACGCAGCTGTCACTCATTCATGCCAAATCGAGACTCATTTATTAACTATATAACAAAGGCGACCGGATAGGTAAAGTGCAATGGGACAACAAACACAATAAGCACAAGCACGTGTCCATGATCAATAAAGATCTTTATTAAACCCAAGTTGGTCCTGGCCAGCATGGCTGGCGCAGCCGCAGCGGGCAGGATGCTCTGGAGCTGGTTGTGGGGTGCGGGCCAGGATGGTAGGACCGTGCCTTTGCTCCTCTCCTTCGGGGGAGGAACTCCATACCATCACCCTAACCCTAACCCTAACCCTAACCCTAACCCTAACCCAACCCTAACCCTAACCCTAACCCTAACCCTAACCCTAACCCTGACCCCTAACCTTAACCCCTAATTCTAACCCCTAACCCTAACCCCTAAATCCTAACCCTTGACCCCTAGCCCTGATCCTACTAACCCTAACCCCTGACCCTAACCCCTAACCCCTGACCCTAAACCTAACCTTAATCTCTAAGGAAAACAGTTGATTGAATATAAAAACAAAACATTAGGTCAAGAATAATGCAAAGTGAATAGGCATAATGTAATCCAAGGTTGGAAGGGTAGGTGAGTTTCTCTCAATTTTTTCTCTCTCAACTTTTTTTTCCATCTTGCTGGCCGAAGACCTGGGTAGCGCCTCAGCTACTCGGGGGAGGTTCTGGCAGAGGTGCAGTCACACTTCGCCGTCCTTCGTACCCAATCCAGATTTTATGTGACCTGGTACGGCGGGTTTACTGCGGGGACATGCGTAGGCCCGTGCCTTCCGTTGCCTTCTATCTAACCGACAGGGTCGGCGGACCCTTTGGGGAAGGTTTAGCGAGACAAACTCAAAATACCTAACCAGCCAGTGCCCTTCGGACACCCGAGTATTACCTTAAGCCAAATTATCGGGTCGCATACTTTTCTAATTTTCCCGTTTCCCTGATATTTTCACCCTCTCGTCCCTCCTCCCCTCCTCTCAAGGGTAGAAGAGGGACGCCACCACGTGTCGGGTTTTTGGTCGAGATGCAGTCACATTTCCCAGTACCTGTCCGTGGACTCTCCTTTTCTTTATTTTTCTCTAACGCTTACTTTCTTGTTAAATAACTTCTCCCTCCCGTCCCTCCTCCCCTTCTGTCAAGGGTCGGAGAGGGAGAGGACCACGGGTTGGGTTTTGGTAGAGATGGCCTCATTTCCCATTGCCTTTCCGTGGTCTCTCTCTTTTATATTTCTCTAATTCTCACTTTCTCGCTATTGGCTAGAATAAAAAGGGCGCAGAGAGGCAACTTTTCCAACCTGGTTAGGGCCATCTTCAACCTCTACATAAGGCAGTGGAATGCTTGCAATCTACCTGAACATAGACTCTACAGGACCACTAGGAGCGAGGGGAGCAAGCCCTGAGAAGAAGGATAGGTTCCCTCACTTCGGAGGATGAATCAAGAGCACGGATTTGCAGGGCCTTTTCCATTGCGGCCTGAGAGGAGACGGGAGAGACGCCAATGGTGAGTTAAGAAGATGAAGACGAAGGTGAGGTAGAAGAAATAGCTTAGCCACCACTCATTGGAACGGGGAGAGGCCACACGGAGGAACTGAGAGAAACCCACAAAACTTACCAGCAGGTGAAGGAAGGCATTCACCCACTCAGGAAGAAAACTCGACGACGCGGGGAGTGCAAACAGCGGTAGATGTGCTGCTGGAGCTCCTTGAAGAAAGAAGAAGAAGATACCAAGAACCTGGTCCTAATTTTTCTGAAGCACGAAGAGGGAGAGAAGATCCATCACAACGGCAGGTGAAGGAATGCATTCACCTACTTAGGATGAAAGCTCGACGACGTGCGAAGGGCCAATGGTAAATGTGCTGCGGGAACTCCTTGAAGAAAGAAGAAGAAGGTACCGAGAACCTGGTCATAATTCTTCTGAAGCACCAAAAAAAAGGGGGGGAGAAGATCCACCGCAACGGCTACTAGTGGAGACAGCATCGGTCCAAGCACGGGACACTGCAACACAAACTTCAAGTCCTAAATTCAACCAGATTCTAGTCTTGAACCTGAACCAAATTCTGAAATCAATTCCTTACCCTGAGTCAAATCCTAACCCTTAACCAAATTGCAAACTAAATCCTAAACTTGACCAAATCTAGATTCCAGAATGAATTTTAAATCCAACCAAATATCTAAAAATTTACGATTTAATTTAATTAAATTACAAAACGAAAAGGCGAAACTATAATCGAATCACATTTTTTTATTTTAAAGCAGGCCCTAAAAGAAAAAAGAAGAATTTTTCTTCAAACGCATAAAAGAAAACATTGGACGTGATGGGACACTGGAGGGCGCCCTTGACACATTAAATCGCGTTGGTACCAACGGACCTCAGTTAGACGTGAATATTATGGACTTAATATTATCCTTTGAATTTAGAAACGAGTAAGTTGGAAAACACTATTAAATAGTATTAAGAGGTTTTTCAATAAGTTTGATTCTAATCGAATTTTGGAACGAATGCTTTGGTTGGCATGATTGCTGGCGGAGGATTGCTCTGACGTACGGCGAAAAAAAAGGTGGGGGCTACTTCCGGTTTGGCTAATGTTTACTAGCTGCCTTGTTTACGAGACTATTGATTCCACATACGGAGTTGGATTAAGGTGAGTGAGTGTTTTTAACGGACAAAAGTGACCGGGTAGTGCAAATAAACAATACCAATCTAAATGTATTCTATTATTTTCACCGGGAGGAGTAATTTTAAGAATATTATGTGTTATCGGGGGCCGCCATGACTTTGGCAAGGGCTTATGGGTATTTCTTAGTTGCTAATGCTCGCTAGCTGCGGTACGCGTAGGACGATATCGCTCCAAATAGGTGACTAGTTCGGTGATATATGTTGAATTTACGGCCGAATGGGACCGGGTGTCAATACAGGAACGGGCTCAGGAGGTTAAAACAAAAATTATTTGTTCGTTATTGATTTACGAAAGGACTTAGGTATGATTAGTGTCTATGGGCGGCGCCATTGTTTTGGGGCTGGGGCTTATGGGTGCTTCCGCATTGCTAATGCTCATAACATTAGCTACGATACGCCTACAGCTATTTCGTTACAAATATACGATCTTATTAATGTTATAAATTAATTTTACGGATGAATGGAATCGGGTAAAATACTTTAATAATACCAGGGGATTTGTGGACATTTTATTCCATTTTGATCGTTGTTTGGGAGAGATGATGTTGTGGAAGATAGGGGGATTACAGAAGCTGCCGGAGTAACTGACAGGAGTTTACGAGTACTTCTGGGGGGTTGGTACCTAGGAGTATCGCGATTTACGTTGATTTGTATTTCTAAATGTACGATTTGATTTAATAAAAAATATGAATTGAATTTTTAATAAAAAACTATGAATTGAATTTACATCTGAATGTTTTACGACTAACACAATTAAAGAGTGCCAATGGGTTATAGCCGAATTTTTTAGTGCTTATCAGTTGAATGGGGGGGCGTGATTGGAGGACGAGAGCCGCCACGATGATTCGCCAAGGCTCTTGAGGGGGACGTTCAACGGTGGCGCTGTGACGCAGGAGAGTGGCACTGGGGAAGACCTTCTTTCCAGGTAATATGTAAGGTTACTCCGATTCTTTGAGAGAAACTTCTTTGATGACATAAAATGTATTAAGAGTGGAAATAATACCTTAAAGGTCATTAGCACAGGTAGGCCACATAGAGTCCAATTTGCATTTATAATAATAAAGGTGGTCCCCCAATAAAACTGAAATGAAGCAAAACAACATTAAGAGGAAAACAACATTAAATGGAATACAAAGGTGGTTCATGTACAGTTAATAGTTGAACAAATCGGTACAACAAAAGGACTAGAAGACTGACCAATTGATCTACTCTGTCTGCGTTAAAGCTGGAGAGTTGACTGGACAAGCTACTGGAATTTCAATTGACGAAGTAGACACGCTCCGGGGCTTGATCGACCCCGGCGGGGCCTCCCTTGGGCGAGGGTGTCTGGTGATAATGGCCGAAACACTCTAAGACCCCAAGGTCCACTACTGATGAGGTGTCTACAAAATTTTGACATCCAAATTACCTACAACAATGACCCTTTCTAAACAAAACAGTTTTTTTAACAAAAATAGATTTATGGAAAAAAAATATATTAGTTCAAACACAACTAAGGGTTAATGGACACAATTAATACAAGGGTGGTCGAAAAAAGAAGAGAAAGAGAATGACCTCTAACCCTAACCCCTGACCTCTAACCCTAGCCTTGACCCATAACCCCTAATCCTTAGCCCTAGCCCTACTAACCATACTAACCCTAACCCCTGACCCCTAACCTTAACCCCTAATTCTAACCCCTAACCCTAACCCCTAAATCCTAACCCTTGACCCCTAGCCCTGATCCTACTAACCCTAACCCCTGACCCTAACCCCTAACCCCTGACCCTAAACCTAACCTTAATCTCTAAGGAAAACAGTTGATTGAATATAAAAACAAAACATTAGGTCAAGAATAATGCAAAGTGAATAGGCATAATGTAATCCAAGGTTGGAAGGGTAGGTGAGTTTCTCTCAATTTTTTCTCTCTCAACTTTTTTTTCCATCTTGCTGGCCGAAGACCTGGGTAGCGCCTCAGCTACTCGGGGGAGGTTCTGGCAGAGGTGCAGTCACACTTCGCCGTCCTTCGTACCCAATCCAGATTTTATGTGACCTGGTACGGCGGGTTTACTGCGGGGACATGCGTAGGCCCGTGCCTTCCGTTGCCTTCTATCTAACCGACAGGGTCGGCGGACCCTTTGGGGAAGGTTTAGCGAGACAAACTCAAAATACCTAACCCTAACCCTAACCCTAACCCTAACCCTAACCCTGCTCCGTTTGTGTGCTGTCCCCTACATTGGTCCTATCCCAGCCCTAATCCTAACCTAGCCCCAATCCTAACCTAACCCCCAACCCTAACCCTAACCCTAACCCTAATCCTAACCCTAACCCTAACCCTAACCCTAACCCTAACCCTAACCCTAACCTGACCCCATTTCACAATAAGACAAAAACGTCAACCTGCAAGATAAAATTTAAAAATACACAAGTCAAAATATTGATTGGGAAGTCACAATATACAAGTCAAAAATTTGAACCAAAAAGGAGTAAAAAGGAAATACTTACCATAATACTTACCCGAAACAAACAAAAAATACTTACCTATACCGGAGTTCGCAAATTCACGCCCAATCGTTGCCTGCAAATACAACAAAAATTTACCACACTAAAATAAGTAAAGGAAAAACATTTTCAATAAACAAGCGCAGATCGCTATAAAAAGGCCATTTGGAGCAGGAAGCTCTCAGTCTCGATGCGGCCATGGAGGAGGAAGCAGCTCCCCGTGCAATTAATCTAACCTAAATTTAGGAACAATACCTGTGTGCCAGACCTGAGGAAGGCACAAGAGATGCCGAAACGTTGTCAATGGCCACACAGATGAACAGAATGTAGCGCAAAATGACGCCTGTAGAAATCAATTGGAAGCAAATAATGTGCCCACGCTCTACCCAGATAGGAGAGCGCATGGATGCCGCACAGAGCAAGATGCTCTCGCTCCACCCAAATAGGGGAGTCGACTAAATATGTGCGAGGTACGAATAAATGGTTGAACGCAAACGTAGCTGTCAATCTTACCTGCCAAATCGAGACTCATTATTAATTATATAACAAAGGCGACCGGATAGAGAAAGTACAAACAAACCTACAATAAGCACAAACACGTGTTCA
This sequence comes from Syngnathus acus, assembly GCF_901709675.1. Taxonomy (NCBI): domain Eukaryota; kingdom Metazoa; phylum Chordata; class Actinopteri; order Syngnathiformes; family Syngnathidae; genus Syngnathus; species Syngnathus acus. Next base: position 87,068 of record NW_023590225.1, read on the forward strand.
AGGTCAAAAGAGATCTTTATTAAACCCCAAGTTGGTCCTGGCCAGCATGGCTGGCGCAGCCGCAGCGGGCAGGATGCTCTGGAGCTGGTTGTGGGGTGCGGGCCAGGATGGTAGGACCGTGCCTTTGCTCCTCTCCTTCGGGGGAGGAACTCCATACCATCACCCTAACTCGCCTGTGCCACCTCCTTTGCCGCCCCCACGTTTCCGGTTTCCGTTGGGCTCCTGCTACGCTTGTGTGCTGTCCCCTACACTGGTCCTGTCCCAGCCCTAATCCTTACCTAGCCCCAATCCTAACCTAACCCCCAACCCTAACCCTAACCCTAATCCTAACCCTAACCCTAACCCTAACCTGACCCCGTTTCCCAATATGACAAAAACGTCAACCTGCAAGTAAAAAATTGGAAAATAATCAAGTCAAAAATTTGAACAGAAAGTAAAAATGTACAAGTCAAAAATTTGAAACAAAAAGGTGTTAGAAGTAAATACTTACCGTGATACTCACCCGAAACAAACAAAAATACTCACCCAAAACAAACAAATGTACTTACCTGTGCCGGAGATCGCAAATTCCACGCCCAATTGGTGCCTGCAAATAAAACAAAAATTACCAAGCCAAATCAAGAAAAGGAAAATCACTTTCATAAAATATGCGCAGTTCGCTATAAAAGGCCCGTTCGGAGCAGGACGCTCTCAGTCTCGATGCGGCCATGGGAGAGGAAGCAGCTCCCCATGCTATTAAACTAAACCAAATTTAGGGACAATTCCTGTGTGCCAGACCTGAGGAAGGCACAAAAGATGCCGAAACGTTGTCGATGGTCACACAGATGAACAAAATGGAGCGCAAAATGACGCCAGTAGTAACCAATTGGAAGCAAATATTAATTTACCCACGCTCTACCCAGATAGGAGAGCGCATGGATGCCGCACAGAGCAAGATGCTCTCGCTCCACCCAAATAGGGGAGTCGAATGATTGTGCGAGGTACGAATATAGGGTTGAACGCAAACGCAGCTGTCAATCATTCATGCCAAATCGAGACTCATTTATTAATTATATAACAAAGGCGACCGGATAAGTAAAGTGCAATGGGACAACAAACATACAATAAGCACAAGCACGTGTTCATGATCAAAAAGATCTTTATTGAGCCCCAGTTGGTCCTGGCCAGCATGGCTGGCGCAGCCGCAGCGGGCAGGATGCTCTGGAGCTGGTTGTGGGGTGCGGGCCAGGATGGTAGGACCGTGCCTTTGCTCCTCTCCTTCGGGGGAGGAACTCCATACCATCACCCTAACTCGCCTGTGCCACCTCCTTTGCCGCCCCCACGTTTCTGGTTTCCGTTGGGCTCCTGCTACGCTTGTGTGCTGTCCCCTACACTGGTCCTGTCCCAGCCCTAATCCTAACCTAGCCCCAATCCTAACCTAACCCCCAACCCTAACCCTAACCCTAACCCTAACCCTAATCCTAACCCTAACCCTAACCCTAACCTGACCCCATTTCCCAATATGACAAAAACGTCAACCTGCAAGTCAAAAATTGGAAAATAAACAAGTCAAAAATTTGAACAGAAAGTAAAAATGTACAAGTCAAAAATTTGAAACAAAATGGTGTTAGAAGTAAATACTTACCGTGATACTCACCCGAAAAAAACAAAAATACTCACCCAAAACAAACAAATGTACTTACCTATGCCGGAGATCGCAAATTCACGCCCAATTGGTGCCTGCAAATAAAACAAAAATTTACCAAGCCAAAACAAGAAAAGGAAAATCACTTTCATAAATATGCGCAGTTCGCTATAAAAGGCCCGTTCGGAGCAGGAAGCTCTCAGTCTCGATGCGGCCGTGGAGGAGGAAGCAGCTCCCCATGCAATTAAACTAAACCAAATTTAGGAACAATTCCTGTGTGCCAGACCTGAGGAAGGCACAAAAGATGCCGAAACGTTGTCGATGGTCACACAGATGAACAAAATGGAGCGCAAAATGACGCCAGTAGAAACTAATTGGAAGCTAATAATAAATTACCCACGCTCTACCCAGATAGGAGAGCGCATGGATGCCGCACAGAGCAAGATGCTCTCGCTCCACCAAAATAGGGGAGTCGAATGATTGTGCGAGGTACGTAATAGGGTTGAACGCAAACGCAGCTGTCAATCATTCATGCCAAATCGAGACTCATTTATTAATATATAACAAAGGCGACCGGATAAGTAAAGTGCAATGGGACAACAAACATACAATAAGCACAAGCACGTGTTCATGATCAGAAGATCTTTATTAAGCCCCAGTTGGTCCTGGCCAGCATGGCTGGCGCAGCCGCAGCGGGCAGGATGCTCTGGAGCTGGTTGTGGGGTGCGGGCCAGGATGGTAGGACCGTGCCTTTGCTCCTCTCCTTCGGGGGAGGAACTCCATACCATCACCCTAACTCGCCTGTGCCACCTCCTTTGCCGCCCCCACGTTTCCGGTTTCCGTTGGGCTCCTGCTACGCTTGTGTGCTGTCCCCTACACTGGTCCTGTCCCAGCCCTAATCCTAACCTAGCCCCAATCCTAACCTAACCCCCAACCCTAACCCTAACCCTAACCCTAACCCTAATCCTAACCCTAACCCTAACCCTAACCTGACCCCATTTCCCAATATGACAAAAACGTCAACCTGCAAGTCAAAAATTGGAAAATAAACAAGTCAAAAATTTGAACAGAAAGTAAAAATGTACAAGTCAAAAATTTGAAACAAAATGGTGTTAGAAGTAAATACTTACCGTGATACTCACCCGAAAAAAACAAAAATACTCACCCAAAACAAACAAATGTACTTACCTATGCCGGAGATCGCAAATTCACGCCCAATTGGTGCCTGCAAATAAAACAAAAATTTACCAAGCCAAAACAAGAAAAGGAAAATCACTTTCATAAATTAACCGCAGTTCGCTATAAAAGGCCCGTTCGGAGCAGGAAGCTCTCAGTCTCGATGCGGCCGTGGGAGAGGAAGCAGCTCCCCATGCTATTAAACTAAACCAAATTTAGGGACAATTCCTGTGTGCCAGACCTGAGGAAGGCACAAAAGATGCCGAAACGTTGTCGATGGTCACACAGATGAACAAAATGGAGCGCAAAATGACGCCAGTAGAAACTAATTGGAAGCTAATAATAAATTACCCACGCTCTACCCAGATAGGAGAGCGCATGGATGCCGCACAGAGCAAGATGCTCTCGCTCCACCCAAATAGGGGAGTCGAATGATTGTGCGAGGTACGTAATAGGGTTGAACGCAAACGCAGCTGTCAATCATTCATGCCAAATCGAGACTCATTTATTACATATATAACAAAGGCGACCGGATAAGTAAAGTGCAATGGGACAACAAACACAATAAGCACAAGCACGTGTTCATGATCAAAAAGATCTTTATTAAGCCCCAGTTGGTCCTGGCCAGCATGGCTGGCGCAGCCGCAGCGGGCAGGATGCTCTGGAGCTGGTTGTGGGGTGCGGGCCAGGATGGTAGGACCGTGCCTTTGCTCCTCTCCTTCGGGGGAGGAACTCCATACCATCACCCTAACTCGCCTGTGCCACCTCCTTTGCCGCCCCCACGTTTCCGGTTTCCGTTGGGCTCCTGCTACGCTTGTGTGCTGTCCCCTACACTGGTCCTGTCCCAGCCCTAATCCTAACCTAGCCCCAATCCTAACCTAACCCCCAACCCTAACCCTAACCCTAACCCTAACCCTAACCCTAACCCTAACCCTAACCCTAACCCTAACCTGACCCCATTTCCCAATATGACAAAAACGTCAACCTGCAAGTCAAAAATTGGAAAATAAACAAGTCAAAAATTTGAACAGAAAGTAAAAATGTACAAGTCAAAAATTTGAAACAAAATGGTGTTAGAAGTAAATACTTACCGTGATACTCACCCGAAAAAAACAAAAATACTCACCCAAAACAAACAAATGTACTTACCTATGCCGGAGATCGCAAATTCACGCCCAATTGGTGCCTGCAAATAAAACAAAAATTTACCAAGCCAAATCAAGAAAAGGAAAATCACTTTCATAAAATATGCGCAGTTCGCTATAAAAGGCCCGTTCGGAGCAGGAAGCTCTCAGTCTCGATGCGGCCATGGGAGAGGAAGCAGCTCCCCATGCTATTAAACTAAACCAAATTTAGGAACAATTCCTGTGTGCCAGACCTGAGGAAGGCACAAAAGATGCCGAAACGTTGTCGATGGTCACACAGATGAACAAAATGGAGCGCAAAATGACGCCAGTAGAAACTAATTGGAAGCAAATAATAAATTACCCACGCTCTACCCAGATAGGAGAGCGCATGGATGCCGCACAGAGCAAGATGCTCTCGCTCCACCAAAATAGGGGAGTCGAATGATTGTGCGAGGTACGTAATAGGGTTGAACGCAAACGCAGCTGTCAATCATTCATGCCAAATCGAGACTCATTTATTAATATATAACAAAGGCGACCGGATAAGTAAAGTGCAATGGGACAACAAACATACAATAAGCACAAGCACGTGTTCATGAACAAAAAGTTCTTTATTAAGCCCCAGTTGGTCCTGGCCAGCATGGCTGGCGCAGCCGCAGCGGGCAGGATGCTCTGGAGCTGGTTGTGGGGTGCGGGCCAGGATGGTAGGACCGTGCCTTTGCTCCTCTCCTTCGGGGGAGGAACTCCATACCATCACCCTAACTCGCCTGTGCCACCTCCTTTGCCGCCCCCACGTTTCCGGTTTCCGTTGGGCTCCTGCTACGCTTGTGTGCTGTCCCCTACACTGGTCCTGTCCCAGCCCTAATCCTTACCTAGCCCCAATCCTAACCTAACCCCCAACCCTAACCCTAACCCTAACCCTAACCCTAATCCTAACCCTAACCCTAACCCTAACCCTAACCCTAACCTGACCCCATTTCCCAATATGACAAAAACGTCAACCTGCAAGTCAAAAATTGGAAAATAAACAAGTCAAAAATTTGAACAGAAAGTAAAATGTACAAGTCAAAAATTTGAAACAAAATGGTGTTAGAAGTAAATACTTACCGTGATACTCACCCGAAAAAAACAAAAATACTCACCCAAAACAAACAAATGTACTTACCTATGCCGGAGATCGCAAATTCACGCCCAATTGGTGCCTGCAAATAAAACAAAAATTTACCAAGCCAAATCAAGAAAAGGAAAATCACTTTCATAAAATATGCGCAGTTCGCTATAAAAGGCCCGTTCGGAGCAGGACGCTCTCAGTCTCGATGCGGCCATGGGAGAGGAAGCAGCTCCCCATGCTATTAAACTAAACCAAATTTAGGGACAATTCCTGTGTGCCAGACCTGAGGAAGGCACAAAAGATGCCGAAACGTTGTCGATGGTCACACAGATGAACAAAATGGAGCGCAAAATGACGCCAGTAGAAACTAATTGGAAGCAAATAATAAATTACCCACGCTCTACCCAGATAGGAGAGCGCATGGATGCCGCACAGAGCAAGATGCTCTCGCTCCACCCAAATAGGGGAGTTGAATGATTGTGCGAGGTACGTAATAGGGTTGAACGCAAACGCAGCTGTCAATCATTCATGCCAAATCGAGACTCACTTATTAATTATATAACAAAGGCGACCGGATAAGTAAAGTGCAATGGGACAACAAACATACAATAAGCACAAGCACGTGTTCATGATCAAAAAGATCTTTATTAAGCCCCAGTTGGTCCTGGCCAGCATGGCTGGCGCAGCCGCAGCGGGCAGGATGCTCTGGAGCTGGTTGTGGGGTGCGGGCCAGGATGGTAGGACCGTGCCTTTGCTCCTCTCCTTCGGGGGAGGAACTCCATACCATCACCCTAACTCGCCTGTGCCACCTCCTTTGCCGCCCCCACGTTTCCGGTTTCCGTTGGGCTCCTGCTACGCTTGTGTGCTGTCCCCTACACTGGTCCTGTCCCAGCCCTAATCCTAACCTAGCCCCAATCCTAACCTAACCCCCAACCCTAACCCTAACCCTAACCCTAACCCTAATCCTAACCCTAACCCTAACCCTAACCCTAACCCTAACCTGACCCCGTTTCCCAATATGACAAAAACGTCAACCTGCAAGTCAAAAATTGGAAAATAAACAAGTCAAAAATTTGAACAGAAAGTTACAATGTACAAGTCAAAAATTTGAAACAAAAAGGTGTTAAAAGTAAATACTTACCATGATACTCACCCGAAACAAACAAAAATACTCACCCAAAACAAACAAAAGTACTTACCTATGCCGGAGATCGCAAGTCCACGCCCAATTGGTGCCTGCAAATAAAACAAAAACTTACCAAGCCAAATTAAGAAAAGGAAAATCACTTTCATAAAATATGCGCAGTTCGCTATAAAAGGCCCGTTCGGAGCAGGAAGCTCTCAGTCTCGATGCGGCCATGGGAGAGGAAGCAGCTCCCCATGCTATTAAACTAAACCAAATTTAGGGACAATTCCTGTGTGCCAGACCTGAGGAAGGCACAAAAGATGCCGAAACGTTGTCGATGGTCACACAGATGAACAGAATGGAGCGCAAAATGACGCCAGTAGAGACTAATTGGAAGCAAATGTTAATTTACCCACGCTCTACCCAGATAGGAGAGCGCATGGATGCCGCACAGAGCAAGATGCTCTCGCTCCACCCAAATAGGGGAGTCGAATGATTGTGCGAGGTACGACTATAGGGTTGAACGCAAACGCAGCTGTCAATCATTCATGCCAAATCGAGACTCATTTATTAATTATATAACAAAGGCGACCGGATAAGTAAAGTGCAATGGGACAACAAACATACAATAAGCACAAGCACGTGTTCTTGATCAAAAAGATCTTTATTGAGCCCCAGTTGGTCCTGGCCAGCATGGCTGGCGCAGCCGCAGCGGGCAGGATGCTCTGGAGCTGGTTGTGGGGTGCGGGCCAGGATGGTAGGACCGTGCCTTTGCTCCTCTCCTTCGGGGGAGGAACTCCATACCATCACCCTAACTCGCCTGTGCCACCTCCTTTGCCGCCCCCACGTTTCTGGTTTCCGTTGGGCTCCTGCTACGCTTGTGTGCTGTCCCCTACACTGGTCCTGTCCCAGCCCTAATCCTATCCTAGCCCCAATCCTAACCTAACCCCCAACCCTAACCCTAACCCTAACCCTAACCCTAATCCTAACCCTAACCCTAACCCTAACCCTAACCCTAACCTGACCCCATTTCCCAATATGACAAAAACGTCAACCTGCAAGTCAAAAATTGGAAAATAAACAAGTCAAAAATTTGAACAGAAAGTTACAATGTACAAGTCAAAAATTTGAAACAAAAAGGTGTTAAAAGTCAATACTTACCATGATACTCACCCGAAACAAACAAAAATACTCACCCAAAACAAACAAAAGTACTTACCTATGCCGGAGATCGCAAGTCCACGCCCAATTGGTGCCTGCAAATAAAACAAAAACTTACCAAGCCAAATTAAGAAAAGGAAAATCACTTTCATAAAATATGCGCAGTTCGCTATAAAAGGCCCGTTCGGAGCAGGAAGCTCTCAGTCTCGATGCGGCCATGGGAGAGGAAGCAGCTCCCCATGCTATTAAACTAAACCAAATTTAGGGACAATTCCTGTGTGCCAGACCTGAGGAAGGCACAAAAGATGCCGAAACGTTGTCGATGGTCACACAGATGAACAAAATGGAGCGCAAAATGACGCCAGTAGAGACCAATTGGATGCAAATATAATTTACCCACGCTCTACCCAGATAGGAGAGCGCATGGATGCCGCACTGAGCAAGATGCTCTCGCTCCACCCAAATAGGGGAGTCGAATGATTGTGCGAGGTACGTAATAGGGTTGAACGCAAACGCAGCTGTCAATCATTCATGCCAAATCGAGACTCATTATTAATTATATAACAAAGGCGACCGGATAAGTAAAGTACAATGGGACAACATACACAATAAGCACAAGCACGTGTTCATGATCAAAAACGATCTTTATTAAGCCCCAGTTGGTCCTGGCCAGCATGGCTGGCGCGGCCGCAGCGGGCAGGATGCTCTGGAGCTGGTTGTGGGGTGCGGGCCAGGATGGTAGGACCGTGCCTTTGCTCCTCTCCTTCGGGGGTGGGGCTCCATATGCCATCCCCATGCAATTAAACTAACCTAAATTTAGCAGCAATTCCTGTGTGCCAGACCTGAGGAAGGCACAAAAGATGCCGAAACGTTGTCGATGGTCACACAGATGTACAAAGTAGCGCAAAATGACGCCAGTAGAAACCAATTGGAAGCAAATAATAAATTACCCACGCTCTACCCAGATAGGAGAGCGCATGGATGCCGCACAGAGCAAGATGCTCTCGCTCCACCCAAATAGGGGAGTCGAATGTTTGTGCGAGGTACGTATGTAGGGTTGAACGCAAACGTAGCTGTCAATCCTACTTGCCAAATCGAGACTCACTATTAATTATATAACAAAGGCGACCGGATAGGTAATGTTCAGTCAGAAACATACAAACAGTAAGCACAAACACGTGTTCAAGGTCAAACAGATCTTTATTAAGCCCTAATTGGTCCTGGCCAGCATGGCTGGCGCGGCCGCAGCGGGCAGGATGCTCTGGAGCTGGTTGTGGGGTGCGGGCCAGGATGGTAGGACCGTGCCTTTGCTCCTCTCCTTCGGGGGAGGAGCTCCATACATCATCCTAACCCTAACCCTAACCCTAACCCTAACCCCTAACCCTAACCCCAACCCTAACCCCTAACCCTAACCCTAACCCTAACCCCTAACCCTAACCCTTAATTATATAACAAAGGCGACCGGATAGGTAATGTACAATCAAAGACATACAAACAGTGAGCACAAACACGTGTCCAAGGTCAAAAAGATCTTTATTAGGCCCTAATTGGTCCTGGCCAGCATGGCTGGCGCGGCCGCAGCGGGCAGGATGCTCTGGAGCTGGTTGTGGGGTGCGGGCCAGGATGGTAGGACCGTGCCTTTGTTCCTCTCCTTCGGGGGAGGAACTCCATATATCATCCTAACCCTAACCCTAACCCTGACCCTGACCCTGACCCTAACCCTAACCCTAACCCTAACCCTAGCCCTAGCTCTAACCTTAACCCTACCTCTTACCCTAACCCTAACCCTAACCCTAATCCTAACCCTAACCCTAACCCTAACCTGACCCCGTTTCCCAATATGACAAAAACGTCAACCTGCAAGTAAAAAATTGGAAAATAATCAAGTCAAAAATTTGAACAGAAAGTAAAAATGTACAAGTCAAAAATTTGAAACAAAAAGGTGTTAGAAGTAAATATTTACCGTGATACTCACCCGAAACAAACAAAAATACTCACCCAAAACAAACAAATGTACTTACCTGTGCCGGAGATCGCAAATTCACGCCCAATTGGTGCCTGCAAATAAAACAAAAATTTACCAAGCCAAATCAAGAAAAGGAAAATCACTTTCATAAAATATGCGCAGTTCGCTATAAAAGGCCCGTTCGGAGCAGGACGCTCTCAGTCTCGATGCGGCCATGGGAGAGGAAGCAGCTCCCCATGCTATTAAACTAAACCAAATTTAGGGACAATTCCTGTGTGCCAGACCTGAGGAAGGCACAAAAGATGCCGAAACGTTGTCGATGGTCACACAGATGAACAAAATGGAGCGCAAAATGACGCCAGTAGAAACTAATTGGAAGCAAATAATAAATTACCCACGCTCTACCCAGATAGGAGAGCGCATGGATGCCGCACAGAGCAAGATGCTCTCGCTCCACCCAAATAGGGGAGTCGAATGATTGTGCGAGGTACGTCATAGGGTTGAACGCAAACGCAGCTGTCAATCATTCATGCCAAATCGAGACTCATTTATTACATATATAACAAAGGCGACCGGATAAGTAAAGTACAATGGGACAACATACACAATAAGCACAAGCACGTGTTCATGATCAAAAACGATCTTTATTAAACCCCAGTTGGTCCTGGCCAGCATGGCTGGCGCAGCCGCAGCGGGCAGGATGCTCTGGAGCTGGTTGTGGGGTGCGGGCCAGGATGGTAGGACCGTGCCTTTGCTCCTCTCCTTCGGGGGAGGAACTCCATACCATAACCCTAACCCTAACCCTAACCTTTGAGAGAAACTTCTTTGATGACATAAAATGTATTAAGAGTGGAAATAATACCTTAAAGGTCATTAGCACAGGTAGGCCACATAGATTCCAATTTGCATTTATAATAATAAGGGTGGTCCCCCAATAAAACTGAAATGAAGCAAAACAACATTAAATGGAATACAAAGGTGATTCATGTACATTTAATAGTTGAACAAATCAGTACAACAAAAGGACTAGAAGACTGACCAATTGATCTACTCTGTCTGCGTTAAAGCTGGACAGTTAACTGGACAAGCTACTGGAATTTCAATTGACGAAGTAGACACACTCCGGGGCTTGATCGACCCCGGCGGGGCCTCCCTTGGGCGAGGGTGTCTGGTGATAATGGCCGAAACACTCTAAGACCCCAAGGTCCACTACTGATGAGGTGTCTACCAAATTTTGACATCCAAATTACCTACAACAATGACCCTTTCTAAACAAAACAACTTTTTTTTAACAAAAATAGATTTATGAAAAAATATATTAGTTCAAACACAACTAAGGGTTAATGGACACAATTAGTACAAGGGTGGTCTTGTATTTAAGACAAGGTTAGTCTTGTAGGTCTGTACTTTTCGGTAGCTTTTCACTGTTTTTCCGTATTGCTGGTTAGGGACCTGGTTGGCGCCTCGGCTGCCCCTAACCCCTAACCCTAAACCCTAACCCTAACCCTAACCTTAACCTTAACCTTTGACCCCTGACCCCTAACCCTGACCCTAACCCTAACCTTAATCTCTAAGGAAAACAGTTGGTTAAATATAAAAACAAAACATTAGGTCAAGAATAATGCAAAGTGAATAGGCATAATGTAATCCAAGGTTGGAAGGGTAGGTGAGTTTCTCTCAATTTTCTCTCTCAACTTTTTTTCCATCTTGCTGGCCGAAGACCTGGGTAGCGCCTCAGCTACTCGGGGGAGGTTCTGGTTGAGGTGCAGTCTCGCTTCGCCGGCCTTCGTACCCACTCCAAAATTTATGCGACTCTGGTACGGTGAGGTTTACTGACGGAGACATGCGTCGGCCTGTGCCCTCCGCTGCCTTCTATCTAACCAACTGGGTCGGCGGACCCTTTGGGGAATGTGTAGCGAGATAACCTTAAAAACCTAACCCTAACCCTAACCCTAACCCGTGTGTGCATAACCAAAAGGAAAAAAAAAAAAAAAAAAAAAAGCCTTTGATTCCTTTTGTTTTTGTGACTTTGTAAATGTTCTGGAAGGGAACAACAGCGAAAAGCAGTCAACTCGTTTAACAGTAAATACAAATAATTAAATCCAAGTATGAAAGTTGGAATTCAATGAGGTGTCACTCAATTTATGTTCAAGTATACACAAGACTACAGAAGCTTTTCCATTCACGCCTCTCAGAATTCGTGTTGATTTTCAGAGAACATGAGAAAATACATTTAGCGGACGTGCTTTTGAATGAAAATGAACGAGGAGACGATGAGCAAATGAATCTGGGAGAAATGAAGGGAAAGCGTCTCCAATTGAGCCTCGCAGGCCTCGAATGCAAAAGCACAAAACATATGTAGAATACTTTTTATTCATAATATCTATAATATAAATAGGATCATTAAAAGTATCATATTTTTTATTGAATCTTTGATTCAACTCCTCTGTGAACGTGCCTTTTCCTTTCGGCATTGCTTGTAAACACTCGGTGTAGACTGGCCAGCTCATCCTACTTTGTAGCAAAGTGACTCGATTTGAGGAGAAGGGGGTGACTTATTTGCCACCCGTGCAGAGAAACCTGCAATTGAGTGAAATGGAACCGAGTGGCAATTCTATTGACAATGTACTTAATAAAGAATGCAAATTTTGAAAACCAACGTGACATTTTCTTTCATTTTTACTGCAGGTCACAATGGGAAGCAATTGATCAGTATTAAGCAACAAGGGGGCTCGGTTTTCAACAAGAGGGAGCAGACAAACAAACGGCACCGCTGCTTGTTCCTTATGTTGCGAGTCCAAGGTTGCCTGAAACCAGGGGGCGGGGCCGAGTCGTTCCTTCCGACGGGCAGACACGTGACAGCACCACACCGCAATGGCGAACAAATTGAAAAATGACTTTGGACTCATCACACTCCTTTGGCTTTGCTGCGGGGGAGTCGTCAGAACGTTCAAGGCTTCTTCCACAACGATACGTTTGTTTTACAAGAGCACAGACACATAGTTGTTCACTATTGGTCAAATTGATAATAACTAAAAAGTATCCACTTAGGGACAAAATTCCCCACATGAAATGTCTTGGAAAGTCTCGAGTGGCATGGCTGCGCGCTCAATAAATGTCCATAAAAAAAAGAAATAACAGTTGAATAAATAATGCAAATTTTGAAAACAAACGTGACATTTCTTTCATTTTCACTGCAGGTCACAATGGGGACCCAGTGTCGTTTTTGCGGACGATCGTTATTCAACAAAAACAACAACAACAACAACAACAGCAGCAGAGAACCAAAATCCACGGATAGACGGATAAGCCTTTCAACAAGAGGGCGCAGACACACAAACGGCCACGGCGCTTGCTATTACTTGAATTTAATTTCGATCGTGACGTCGACCCTCCCCCCATTGACTGGCAAATGGATCCAGAATGGTACCTGTTAAGTATTATTGTTTATGTCCGCCCTTAGACTCACTGTGTGTATTAAGGCAGTGGTCCCCAACCTTTTTTGCACCACGGACCGGTTACGTGTCAGAAATATTTTCGCGGACCGGCCTTTATATAAATAAATATATTTATATATTTATTATTTAAATATTTATATATATAAATAGGATGAAATAAAATGATACGACTGGCATAAAAACAAATATAAACCACATAAAAATAAAACGTTGAATTAGTGGGAGCACCGAGCTCTTTTCTCAGAAATGAGCCGTTCCCATCTAGGCGTAATCGGAGACAATGACACCCGAAGTGGTTAAGGTTTGTCTTTAAATGCAGGATGCTTGGTCTCCATGTGCCGAAGCAGGTTTGAAGGCTTCATTGCCTCGTTAGCTAGCCTTTCGCCACATATGCGGAGTGCACTTGGCGCGTCAGAGTCACCTGTGGCGATAAATCCATATTTTAAGTAGGACTCCAGAAATGTTCTTTTAAATGCAGCTTTCCTTTTCTTAGAAGTCGTAGCCTCTTCTTCTTCAGTGTCCTCATTGGACGTTTTTCCCTTTCCGAAGAAGCTTTCCAAACTTCTCTGTTTCTTGCTCATTTTTGCTTGCCTCGCGGGCTTGACTGTGGTGACATGTCACGTGACCGAGACGAGCGCCCTGTGTCAAGAGTCCTTATTTTTCAGATGCACCGACAGATGTAATTGGGAGAGATTCGCCAAATTTTTTATATTTTTCAAAATAAATTCTTACTCATTTTTTCTAGCTTTGCGGGCTCGACTGGGGAAACATGTCACGTGACCGGGACGAGCGTCTTAACCTGAATGAATTGATCGTCAATGAAAAAACAAACAAAAAAAAAAAAATTATTATTATTATTTATTTATTTTTTTTTCCTGTGCGGCTCCGCGGCCCGGTACCAAGTGACCCACGGACCGGTACCGGTCCGCGGCCCGGTGGTTGGGGACCACTGGCTTAGAGCGCATTTTCTCGACGAGCTGAGCACGTTTTCTAGTAAAAAGCGCTCTTGGGTGCTTCAGAGTGCCGAGTTTATCACTGCGCATGCAGAAATGACCACCTGCAACGTTTGGTTTATGTCTTATAAGCATTTTTTGTTTTATTGCTTAAATCGCATTTTCTCGACGAGCTGAGCACGTTTTCTGGATGGTGCCTCTCCCGTCACTCTGGTTAGGTTGGCATAGTAAAAAGTGCTCTTGGGGGCTTCAGAGTGCCCAGTTTATCACTGCGCATGCAGAAATGACCACCTGCAACGTTTGGTTTATGTTTTATAAGCATTTTTATTGTATTGCTTAGAGCGCATTTTCTCGACGAGCTGAGCACGTTTCTGGATGGTGCCTCTCCCGTCACTCTGGTTAGGTTGGCATAGTAAAAAGTGC
>NW_023590225.1:106692-247043 GCF_901709675.1 Syngnathus acus
GGCCCCTAGTCCGATCCTTTCCCCCGTTCCTGTCCACACCCTCATCCTATCCTAGCCCTAACCCTAACCCTAGCCCCAACCCTAACCCTAACCCTAACCCTAATCCTAACCCTAACCCTAACCCCAACCCTAACCCTAACCCTAACCCTAATCCAATTCCCTGTTTACGTCCCACTAGGAACAGAAATTCCAAACAGCAGGCTCAATTAACATAATTAGGATAAATTTATTTGAATTAATTCGGACCTACTTACCTTAATAAAATTAATTCGGACCCACTTACCTTGGATACTTACCTCGAATTGGTGCCACGCCTCTGGTCCCCGGACCACGCCCACTAAAAAAATCACAAAAGGCAAATAATCAACAAATTATACATGTATATAAACACTTACCTGCATAATCCACTCACCTGTAGTCCACGCCTCTGGTCCCCGGACCACGCCCACTGGAACATCACAAAAGATAAAAAATCACAAAAGGTAAAACATCACAAAAGACAAAAAGTCAATATATAATAAAGAAAAAAATTTTTTAATAAAATAAATATATAAAAAAACAAGACAACACAATATTCAAATTCTACTTCATAACAACAAATTGTAATTAGCACCCATTCGTTAGGCAAAAACCAGTATCATTTCCAGAAAGAAAAAAGTCAAAAACCAGTTTCATTTCCAAAAAGAAAAGAAGTCAAAAACGAAAACATAAATTTGTAATTAGAAACTCGAACCGAACAGAGAGTATAAATAGACGTGCAGACGCTCAGTGCGTTGAGGGAGAGCAAAGGGTGAACAACTCAGCAGTAATTGCATACAATAAAATTCAGCAATTTTTCATTCATTTTTTGTTTGTGTGCCAGACCTGAGGAAGGCCCTAGCGGCTGAAACGTTGTCAGGGCACACTTTCATTTTGTATTGGCCATTCCGAATCTGAAAAAAGATGTTTTAATCAAGAACTGCTTTATTAAAAACTGCTTCAATAAAAACTGCTTCAATAAAAACAATTGTGTTTTTTGAAAAAAATAACTTTATTGCATGTATATAAAAATATTACATATATAACAAAGGCAAAATCCAATCATGGAGCAAGGTTGGACCGCGGTCCACTATGGCCGACGCCGCCGCTTTGCTCGCCAGAACCCTGGGCTGGAGGCTGGGAGGTGTGCTGGACGGATGGACCGTGCTTTTGCCCCTCCTTCCTATGGGAGGCGGGGCTCCTACCACAACCCTAACCCTAACCCTAACCCTAACCCTAACCCTAACCCTAACCCTAACCCTAACCCTAACCCTAACCCAGAGGTGCAGTCACACTTCGCCGTCCTTCGTACCCAATCCAGATTTTATGTGACCTGGTACGGCGGGTTTACTGCGGGGACATGCGTCGGCCTGTGCCCTCCGCTGCCTTCTATCTAACCAACTGGGTCGGCGGACCCTTTGGGGAATGTGTAGCGAGATAACCTTAAAAACCTAACTCGCCCGAGCCTATCGGACATCCCAGTATTACCTTAAGCCAAATTATCGGGTCGCATACTTTTCTTATTTTCCCATTTTCTTTTCTACATATGTTTTCTCTTCCCCTCATCTCTCCTCCCCTTTTCTGTCCTAGGGGGGGAGAGGTATGAAACCATGTGTCGGGTCAGAAAACTCGGGGTTTTGGTTGAGATGCAGTCACATTTCCCATTTCCTATCCATGGTTGCTCTCTCTGCTCTCTCTCTCTCTCGCGCTCGCTCTCTCGCACTCGCGCTCTCTCTCACACTTGCTCTCGCTCTCTCTCGCTCTCTCTCTCTCTCCTTCTTCCCAAATAATTTCCCTAATTTAATTTTTTTTCACTATTGGCTAGGTTAAAAATGGCAGAACAAAGAGACGACTTTGCCAATTTAGTTAGAGCCATCTTCAGCCTATACAAGTGTCAGTGGAATGCTTGGAATCTACGGGAGCGGAGATTACCAACAAACCAAAAACGACAACTGAGCCGTCTACAGGACCAACTGGAAAAAGCGGTGACCCCTAGTCGACCCAAGCCAGACACAGCCAAGCTGTTGACCGAGATTGCACGCACCTGGGGGGAGTCCGCTACTCGAATTCTACAGAAGCACTATGAGAGAGAGGAGCGAGCGCTGCGAGGAATGATTAGTTCCCTCCTTCCAGAAGATGGGTCCAGAGCATGGCAAGTAGCTCAGCGTTGGGTCCTCAGACGCTACCGGGCTATCAACCCAGAAGTAGCGACATCAACAGTACAAGGGCTAGAATCCCTAGGGATGATGGGGCCTCTCCCCTTACTGCCAGAGAGGAGACGGGAAAGACGCCGAAGAAGTCATCCTCAGAAGAAGGCACCGGAAGGGACCGGCTCTACAGTGGAGTCACATTCCCCAACCCCAACGGGTAAAATTAAAAAGACAAAGAAGAAGATGAATGACGAATTAATAATAATGAAGAAGAAGGAGAAGCTCACCAACCCTTCGGTAGATCAGAGTGAGGGGCACTGCCCGGAGGAAATGGAACAGCCCCACAACACTTGCCGGAACCAACAAGTGGTAGCAGGGTTCCCACCTACCCAAGAAGAAAGTCTGACGCCACCCACAGTACCAAAGGCAGATCTGGTGCTGAAATGCATTGAAGGCATAAGAAGACGGTATCAGGAACCGGTTCAAAGTTCTGCTGGATCACTAACTTGGAGATTCGATCAAAGTTCCCCGGAAATACCAATTTGAGATTCGATTCAACACAGTTAGACCGGCTGGTGACAGCATCTACCCGTTCATGGAACATCCCAACAGAACCACAAGCGATGTTCACCAGACACGAACACGGAGGGAATAAGATGAAGAATTGGTTTTTATTTCCCCAGAGAAAATGGCTCATTATAGGCGACTCCAACTTGGCCAGATTGCCAAAAATAGAAGATCAGGAAGTACAAGTGGAATGTTACCCGGGAGCTAAGATCAGCCATGGAATCAACCTAATTAGGAACAAGACCGCAACTTCTCCGGACGTTCTAGGAGTTATTTTATCATTTGGGCTTAACAATAAAGACAGGGTCTTGCCAATTCACATATCTAAGGAGATAACCAAATTGCTGAGAGCAGCAAAGACCACTTTTCCTTATGCTAAAGTATTTATTCCCAAAATTAATTATTCCAGGGCACTTCCCTCTGAGATCCAGGCCAACATTCGGGAACTCAACAAAATAATAGAGGATACAGGACACTCGATTCAACGATTGCCATCAAGACAATTCGCCACAGAAGGGGACAACATCCATTGGACGACTGAGACGGCGGAAGCAATCTGGAATATCTGGAGACCTTTTTTTTGCCAAGAAGCCTCCCCCCACCCAAACAGATGACCCTGAAGGATCCAGTGGTCAACCTTTCAACCTCTTTCAATCTAACAAGACATCATAGGGGGCTCCTTGAAAAGGGTCTAACATTTGTTCCAACCACAACCTTAAGGAAAAACCAGAGAAGAACCACCAAGGCCCATATAAGACATTACCATAGACGATTAAAACTAGTATCTCATTTCAGTAATTCGACAATGACAGCACCACCTAAATTTCAATTGGCCTCCACGTGGGAACCCGAAGAGCGAGAAGTTCCTAGGGAATTGGTAGAATTAATACATAGCGATAGAGTGGCCTTAACACAAGTGGATGTGCCAAAAGAGGTACCAAATTTAACAAAGGACGAAAAACTGGCCCTTGATGAATTAAGTTCGGCAGAAAATTTAATCATTAAACCAGCAGATAAAGGCTCAGCGGTGGTCATTATGGACCGACAAAATTACGTGCGTGAGGCACATCGACAACTCCACAATTCAGAATATTACCTTTCTATTCAAACACCAATTTATCCAAACACAGAAAAGGCAATCCATGTAATATTGGATCAAATGAGAAAAGAGCGTTACATTACTAAAAAACAATTACTGTATTTAAAAGGAACATCTCCGGCACGTCCAAGATTCTTTTATCTACTACCTAAAATTCACAAAGAGCCAGCGACGTGGCCCTGGCCCTATGTCATGCCACCAGGACGCCCCATTGTGTCGGATTGCGGCAGCGAGTCCTACGGCTCAGCAGAACTTTTGGATCACTATTTGAATCCTTTGGCAGTGTTGCATCCGAGTTACATCAAAGACACCAATGATTTTGTTCAGAAAGTACAAGCCCTAACCTTGCCTCCAACTTGTCTGTTGTTTTCCATGGATGTTGAAAATTTGTACACGAATATTGACACGTCTAAAGGTTTGGAGGCAGTACGCAATGTCCTGACACGTAATCCGGTAGTGGGCCGCCCGGATAAACACATTTTGGCGTTGCTAGAACTTAATTTGACCAAGAATGATTTTCAATTTAACAAGGAGTGGTTTCTACAGGTCAAGGGGACAGCAATGGGAAAGCGTTTCTCTCCAGCCTATGCCAACATCTATATGGCGGAGTGGGAAGAGGGCGCCTTGGCACAGTCTCCTAAGAAACCTATTACCTACCTGAGGTACTTGGACGACATTTGGGGGATCTGGGGGGATTCTAGGGAAGAATTTGATCTCTTCCTAAAAACGCTAAATGACCAGCACCCTTCAATTAACCTTACGGCACAGGTTAGCGAAAGGGAAATAAATTTTCTCGATACAACCACATTTAAAGGATCGGAATTTAATATGACAGGGAAATTGGACACACGAGTGTTTTTCAAACCCACAGACACTCATGCATTGTTGCACAAACAGAGTTTTCACCCGAAACACACATTTAAAGGTTTGATCTACTCACAACTCTTGCGATTCGAAAGAATTTGCACTCGTTCAGAGGACAGAGAAGAAGCAACCAGAGTTTTGTTCAAGGCCTTACGACAACGGGGCTATTCCCGGTCATTTCTCCGTAGGGTCAAACTACAGGCAGGGAAAAAGACGAGGGGAAGTGAGACGCAAGAGGTCAAAAGAATCATAATTCCACTGATATCGACCTACAACACCTACACAGTCAGTGTTCACAGAAAGATCAAGCAGAACTTAGAAAGGTCAACGCTAACGGACCTAAAGGAGAGACATAAGGTGGTTTCGGCCTTCAAAAGAAATCCAAATTTAAAAGAACTGTTGGTGAGCACTAAAATGCAGACCAGGCCCTCTCGCGCGGCCAGGAGATCAGTAGGAGTGATATCAGATTCTCAGAAAAGAGAACATTTCTTCATTCAAACAGGCAAAGACTTATCTACACGGAATGCGGTCTACTGCATGAGCTGTCGGCTGTGTGACGTTATGTATGTGGGACAGACTCGAAATGATGTCAGAAGCAGATTGCATTCCCACCGCTATAACATCACACATAACCAGAAGCGTAACACTCACGTAGTATGCCATTTCCGCCTGCACGGGTTACATAACTTGAGAATGCGGATTTTGGAGAGCTGTGCGGGTTGGACACAAAGAGACAGGGAAAACGCGGAGATGAGATGGGTCAAGAGGTTGAAAACTAAATATCCACGAGGACTCAATGTAACAACGACGGAAACTGAAAACACTTGAAGTTCTGGGTTAAAATGGAAATTTTATTTGGAAAGTTTACACGTTAAAGTAATTCTAAAAGGAATTCCCTCCAAAGACTGTATATAGAAATTAGGGAAAATAACATAGTTCCTTTGTTTATGTTCTTGTGGGGCGTTTTATGAGTTGGGAGACGGCTAAAAGGGATGTTGGACATAGACTGAAAGTGGATGAGGAACTTAGCCCTGACGGGGGGACGACTTGATGCGTCACATCTGGGGCTCCTGACACTTTCCATTTAGTCAAAAGTCTAACCCTGATTGGCTGGGTTTCCTAACAACATAAACAAAGAGTCCAACTCGGACACCAAATTCTAATTTTCATCTTCAATTGTAACAAACTAATATTAATTTTAACACCCAATCAATGCGCAAAACTTCAATAAAGTTGGATTTTTAAAAAAAAGATGACCTAATCCTAATTCTGACCTTGACCCTTGACCCTATTCCCAACCCCTAACTCTAAATGGATTAGGAAATTATACCCAATTTCAACAAGATTAATCTAAACTGAACCTTAATTCGATTCTAAATGCAATGAACTTCCAGACTAAATTTTTAAATCCAATCAAATATAAACATTTACGAATTAATTTAATTAAATTACAAAACGAAAAGGCGAAACTATAATCGAATCACATTTTTGATTTTATAGCAGGCCCTAAAAGAAAAAAGAAAAAAAAGAAGAATTTTTCTTCAAACGCATAAAGGAAAACATTGGACGTGATGAGACACTGGAGGGCGCCCTTGACACATTAAATCGCGTTGGTACCAACGGACCTCAGTTAGACGTGAATATTATGGACTGAATATTATCCTTTGAATTTAGAAACGAGTAAGTTGGAAAACACTATTAAATAGTATTAAGAGGTTTTTCAATAAGTTTGATTCTAATCGAATTTTGGAACGAATGCTTTGGTTGGCATGATTGCTGGCGGAGAGTTGCTCTGACGTACGGCGAAAAAAAAGGTGGGGGCTATTTCCGGTTTGGCTAATGTTTACTAGCTGCCTTGTATAAGAGATTGTTGATTCCACATACGGAGTTGGATTAAGGTGAGTGAGTGTTTTTTAACGGACAAAAGTGACCGGATAGTGCAAATAAACAATACCAATCTAAATGTATTCTATTATTTTCACCGGGAGGAGTAATTTTAATAATATTATGTGTTATCGGGGGCCGCCATGACTTTGGCAAGGGCTTATGGGTATTTCCTAGTTGCTAATGCTCGCTAGCTGCGGTACGCGTAGGACGATATCGCTCCAAACAGGTGATTAGTTCGGTGATATATGTTGAAATTACGGCCGAATGGGACCGGGTGTCAATACAGGAACGGGCTCAGGAGGTTAAAACAAAAATTATTTGTTCGTTATGGATTTACGAAAGGACTTAGGTATTATTAGTGTCTATGGGCGGCGCCATTGTTTTGGGGCTGGGGCTTATGGGTGCTTCCGCATTGCTAATGCTCATAACATTAGCTACGATACGCCTACAGCTATTTCGTTACAAATATACGATCTTATCAATGTTATAAATTAATTTTACGGATGAATGGAATCGGGTAAAATACTTTAATAATACCAGGGGATTTGTGGACATTTTATTCCATTTTGATCGTTGTTTGGGAGAGATGATGTGGTGAAAGATAGGGGGATTACAGAAGCGGCCGGAGTAACGGACAGGAGTTTACGAGTACTTCTGGGGGGTTGGTACCTAGGAGTATCGCGATTTACGTTGATGTGTATTTCTAAATGTACGATTTGATTTAATAAAAAATATGAATTGAATTTTTAATAAAAAACTATGAATTGAATTTACATTTGAATGTTTTGCGACTAACACAATTAAAGAGTGCCAATACGTTATGGCCGAATTTTTTGGTGCTTGTCAGTTGAATGGGGGGGGCGTGGTTGGATGACGAGAGCCGCCACGATGATTCGCCTAGGCTCTTTGAGGGGGACGTTCGACGGTGGCGCTGTGACTCAGGAGAGGGGCACGGGGAAAGACCTTCTTTCAAGGTAATATGTGATTACTCAGATTCCTTGAGAGAAAATGGTGAACCATTTTTAGTCGCTAAAGCTACGCTACGCTTCACTACACTATGCTACGCTTAACGGTGATGTTAACCGGTCGTATGCTAAGCTAAACTATGCGTTGTTAGCCCTTTATTATGTTGTACCGAACTTACGTCATGCCCTATTATGCCAAGGGGTGGTGTTAATTAGCTTAGCTAGGCTATCATTTGCTCTGCTATGGAGTCTTAGACAAGTTAGATTTTTAGTGTTTAGAGTGGTTTTTTTTAACAGATTCTCGGGGGATTTATGAATTAACTATTTCCTTTGACATAAGCGGGATCGGATACATAGAAGGGGGCTTTAAAGGAGAAGTCAGTTACTTTTAACACGATTTAACCCAAAAAAAAGGGGGCGCCAAAGAGGCCTCAATTGGTGGAAGGGAGAGCCATAAGGGAGGCGGTGAGGTTTTTCTTCTCCCTAGTTTGGCCTCTGGGGGGCAACATTCTCTAATCTAAAAACATGGGCTTTCCAACGGACGGTTAGTTGGAAAAATATTTAGTTAGGGTACAATGACAGAAAAAAAATGAAAGAGGAAAGTGATCCAACAGAGATTTGGTGGAAAATAACAACTTCTTGGATGACATAAAATTTATTAAGAGTGGAAATAATACTTTAAGCGTCATTAACACAGGTGGACCACATGGATTCCAATTTGCATTTATGAGAATAAGGGTGGTCCCCCAATAAAACTGAACTGTGGGAAAACAACATTAAGAGGGAAATAACAATAAATGGAATACAAAGGTTCATGTACGTTTAATAGTTTAACAAATCAATACAACAAAAGGACTAGAAGACGGACCAATTGATCTACTCTGTCTGCGTTAAAGCTGGACAGTTGACTGGACAAGCTACTGGATTTTCAATTGACGAAGTAGACACACTCCGGGGCTTGATCGACCCCGGCGGGGCCTCCCTTGGGCGAGGGTGTCTGGTGATAATGGCCGAAACACTCTAAGACCCCAAGGTCCACTACTGATGAGGTGTCTACCAAATTTTGACATCCAAATTACCTACAACAAAGACCCTTTTTAAACAAAACAGTTTTTTTTAACAAAAATAGATTTATGAAAAAATATATTAGTTCAAACACAACTAAAGGTTAATGGACACAATTAATATAAGGGTGGTCTTGTATTTAAGACAAGGGTGGTTTTGTATTTAAGACAAGGAGGCCTTGGGGGTCTGTACTTTTCTGTAACTTTTCACGGTTTCCGTCTTGCTAGGGGGGGACCTGGGTGGCGTCTCGGCTGCCCGGAGTAGATTCTGGCGGAGTTGCGTCCTCACTTTGCCATCCTTCGTACCGAAAAAGAGATAGAAGAACAATCCAGATTTGGTATTACCTGGTACGGCGAGGTTTACTGCAGGGAATATACACGGGTCGGTGACTTCCGTTGCCTTTTTTCTGGCCGACGGGATCGACGAATCCTTTAGGGAGGGTATAATGAGACAAATTCAAAGTACCTAACCCTAATCCCTGACCTCTAGCCCTAACCCCTGACCTCTGGCCCTAGCCTTGACCCCGAGCCCCTAATCCTTAGCCCTGGCCCTACTAACCCTACTAACCCTAACCCTAGCCCCTGACCCCTAACCTTAACCCCTAATTCTAACCCCTAACCCTAACCCCTAAATCCTAACCCTTGACCCCTGGCCCTGATCCTACTAACCCTAACCCCTAACCCCTAACCCTGACCCTAACCCCTAGCCCCTGACCCCTAGCCCTGACCCTTACCCTAAACCTAACCTTAATCTTTAAGGAAAACAGTGGTTAAATATAAAAACAAAACATTAGGTTAAGAATAATGCAAAGTGGATAGGCATAATGTAATCCAAGGTTGGAAAGGTAAGTGAGTTTCTCTCAATTTTTTCTCTAAAAAATTTTTTTTCCATCTTGCTGGCCGAAGACCTGGGTAGCGCCTCAGCTACTCGGGGGAGGTTCTGGTTGAAGTGCAGTCTCACTTTGCCGACCTTCGTACCCACTCCAAAATTTATGCGACTCTGGTACGGTGAGGTTTACTGACGGAGACATGCGTCGGCCTGTGCCCTCCGCTGCCTTCTATCTAACCAACTGGGTCGGCGGACCCTTTGGGGAATGTGTAGCGAGATAACCTTAAAAACCTAACCCTAACCCTAACCCTAACCCTAACCCTAACCCTAACCCTAACCCTTAACCCTAACCCTAACCCTAACCCTAACCCTAACCCTAACCCTAACCCCTAACCCTAACCCTAACCCTAACCCTAACCCTAACCCTAACCCTAACCCCAACCCTAACCCTAACCCTAACCCTAACCCTAACCCCAACCCTAACCCTAACCCTAACCCTAACCCTAATCCAATTCCCTGATTACGTCCCACTAGGAACAGGAATTCCAAACAGCAGGCTCTATTAACATAATTAGGACAAATTTATACACATTAATTCGGACCTACTTACCTTATTAAAATTAATTCGGACCCACTTACTTTAGATACCTACCTTGGTTACTTACCTCGAATTGGTGCCACGCCTCTGGTCCCCGGACCACGCCCACTGAAAAATCTCAAAAGACAAAAAGTCGACAAATTATACTTGTATATAAATACCTACCTGCTTAATCCACTCACCTGTAGTCCACGCCTCTGGTCCCCGGACCACGCCCACTGGAACATCACAAAAGATGAAAAATCACAAAAGACAAAATATATTTTTTAGGTACATATGTAAATACCTACCTGAATAAGCCACTCACCTGTAGTAGAAAAAACGAGAAGCAACAAATTTAATAATAAAAAATATAATGTGTTAATATAAAAATAATATATATAATATAAAAATATATATATATGAAAAACAAGACAACACATAATTCATACTTCATAACAACAAATTGTAAATAGAACACATCCATTAAGGCAAAATCCGGTTTCATTTCCAAAAGAAAAAAGTTAAAACCCAGTTTTATTTCCGAAAAGAAAAAAGTCAAAAACAAAAAACGTAAATTTGAAATTAGAAACTCGAACCGAACTGGGAATATAAATAGACGTGCAGGGCGGCAGACGCTCAGTGCATTTAGGGAGAGCAAAGGGTAAACAACTCAGTAATAAATACATACAACAAAATTCAGCAATTTTTCATTTTTTGTTTGTGTGCCAGACCTGAGGAAGGCCCTAGCGGCCGAAACGTTGTCAGGGCACACTTTCATTATATATGGCCATTCTAAATCTAAAAAAAGATATTTTTATCAAAAACTGCTTTAATAAAAACAATTTTGTTCAGAAAAAAATACCTTTATTACATATATAAATAATTACATATATAACAAAGGCAAAATCCTAATTATGGAGCAAGGTTGGACCACGGTCCACTATGGCCGACGCCGCCGCTTTGCTCACCAGAACCCTGG
This sequence comes from Syngnathus acus, assembly GCF_901709675.1. Lineage (NCBI taxonomy): Eukaryota > Metazoa > Chordata > Actinopteri > Syngnathiformes > Syngnathidae > Syngnathus > Syngnathus acus. The sequence continues at coordinate 117,695 of NW_023590225.1, forward strand.
GCTGGAGGCTGGGAGGTGTGCTGGACGGATGGACCGTGCTTTTGCCCCTCCTTCCTATGGGAGGCGGGGCTCCTACCACAATCCTAACCAGCCAGTGCCTCCTCCGGTGCCCCCCGGCTACTCCGGCTTCAGGGTTCGCTCGTATGCTACGGTGGTTCGCCAAGGTCGTGGACCGCCTCCTGGTGTGCATTCCACCCAAGGTGAGGCTCCGGCCAATAGGTGGCGACAAACCGATGCCCATTTTGGCCTCCTAGTCCGAAAGTTGCACAGCATCATTAAAGTGACCCATCATCTGCGGAATGTAGACCCCGAGAGAGGAGCCCCGCAACCGCGAATGATTGCAAGAATGGTGGAGGTTTTGTCGACCATGGTCAGGCCAGCATTCCCTACCGGGGATGCGTTGGACCTGATCATGGGCAATGCTCAGAATTGGGGTCACACAACATGCCAGATTCTGACCGAACATTACTTGGCCTGCCTTGCCCAGTATTTGGATGACCTGCAGATACTCATTACCCCAGAATGGGAAGCTGCCTTTGCGGTGGCGACGAGGTGGGCCAGACGGAATTTTCCGCGGCTCTCGCAGGACACTTTGGACTATGTGGCGGAGCAGGTCAGGGCAAGCACGGTGGATCTATCTCCTGCTTCACTGAGCCCGACTTCTCCTCCAACACCTGGTCCGGGGCCCGGGACTCCATTGACGAAGCCCGTGACTCTGTTGACGCCGATTCAGACCCGGTCGTCGCCGGCACCAAGTCAGGTTCCGGTACCCGTGGCTCTGTTGGCGCCGGTCCTGGCCCAGACTTCACCGACACCAAGTTTGGTTTCGGGGCTGGAAGATGCAGTGGAGGATGAGGACAATGGTGTGGTGTTACCACCGCCGTTTCCGAGTCAGCCGCTGGAGTCTCCCCGGCCCCCGGGCAAAGTCAGGGCTAAAACCAACCGGGTTGTCCTGACCCCTCCTGCTGGGGTTTCCCGGTCTGGAGGTTGCGTGACGGAGGCTTGTGTCGCGTCGCCTGGTCCTTCCGCGGGGGTCCAGAGTTTGGCTCCCCCGGGGGAGGTCCGGGCTGATGCTATGTCAGTGGAATTAATACCACCTGGACGCCGGAAAGCGCGAAACCCCCAAGGTCAAGGGACCAACCAAATCACGTGCGAGTGGCTTATTGTGGGTGACTCCAATGTGGGCCAAATGCCGGCCCCTACAGGCCACAAAATACAAATGATTAGTATACCGGAGGGCATATTTCGGCACGGCCATACTTACCTGGACAATGCTCGGGTGAATCACGACCTAAGTATGGATGTCATTGTCTTGGCGTTTGGCATTTATGACAGGGCCAACAAGCCTAAGGAGACGACCATTAAGTCGATCCAGAGGATGCTTAAGTCCCTCGATGACAAGTTCCCATTAGCGGTCGTCGTCATCCCTCACATCCACTATTCGGACCTCCTGCCGGACTGTGAAAAGGAGAACCTCAACGTGGTCAACGACTGGGTCAAACAACGTGAGGATGTTGCACAGCTTCCCCAGCTACCACACGGGCAGTTCCGGGTCCAACGGGACCAGCTCCAATGGACGGCTGATACCGCGGTCAGGATGATGGCCCTCTGGGAGTCAAGCCTTCATGATCTCCTATGTGGTGGAGACTATTGTGGTGATGAATTTTGGGTGGACCCCTAGTCCGATCCTTTCCCCCGTTCCTGTCCACTCCCTCATCCTATCCTAACCCTAACCCTAACCCTAACCCCAACCCTAACCCTAACCCTAATCCTAACCCTAACCCCAACCCTAACCCTAACCCTAACCCTAACCCTAATCCAATTCCCTGATTACGTCCCACTAGGAACAGGAATTCCAAACAGCAGGCTCTATTAACATAATTAGGACAAATTTATACACATTAATTCGGACCTACTTACCTTATTAAAATTAATTCGGACCCACTTACTTTAGATACCTACCTTGGTTACTTACCTCGAATTGGTGCCACGCCTCTGGTCCCCGGACCACGCCCACTGAAAAATCTCAAAAGACAAAAAGTCGACAAATTATACTTGTATATAAATACCTACCTGCTTAATCCACTCACCTGTAGTCCACGCCTCTGGTCCCCGGACCACGCCCACTGGAACATCACAAAAGATGAAAAATCACAAAAGACAAAATATATTTTTTAGGTACATATGTAAATACCTACCTGAATAAGCCACTCACCTGTAGTAGAAAAAACGAGAAGCAACAAATTTAATAATAAAAAATATAATGTGTTAATATAAAAATAATATATATAATATAAAAATATATATATATGAAAAACAAGACAACACATAATTCATACTTCATAACAACAAATTGTAAATAGAACACATCCATTAAGGCAAAATCCGGTTTCATTTCCAAAAGAAAAAAGTTAAAACCCAGTTTTATTTCCGAAAAGAAAAAAGTCAAAAACAAAAAACGTAAATTTGAAATTAGAAACTCGAACCGAACTGGGAATATAAATAGACGTGCAGGGCGGCAGACGCTCAGTGCATTTAGGGAGAGCAAAGGGTAAACAACTCAGTAATAAATACATACAACAAAATTCAGCAATTTTTCATTTTTTGTTTGTGTGCCAGACCTGAGGAAGGCCCTAGCGGCCGAAACGTTGTCAGGGCACACTTTCATTATATATTGGCCATTCTAAATCTAAAAAAAGATATTTTTATCAAAAACTGCTTTAATAAAAACAATTTTGTTCAGAAAAAAATACCTTTATTACATATATAAATAATTACATATATAACAAAGGCAAAATCCTAATTATGGAGCAAGGTTGGACCACGGTCCACTATGGCCGACGCCGCCGCTTTGCTCACCAGAACCCTGGGCTGGAGGCTGGGAGGTGTGCTGGACGGATGGACCGTGCTTTTGCCCCTCCTTCCTATGGGAGGCGGGGCTCCTACCACAATCCTAACCAGCCAGTGCCTCCTCCGGTGCCCCCCGGCTACTCCGGCTTCAGGGTTCGCTCGTATGCTACGGTGGTTCGCCAAGGTCGTGGACCGCCTCCTGGTGTGCATTCCACCCAAGGTGAGGCTCCGGCCAATAGGTGGCGACAAACCGATGCCCATTTTGGCCTCCTAGTCCGAAAGTTGCACAGCATCATTAAAGTGACCCATCATCTGCGGAATGTAGACCCCGAGAGAGGAGCCCCGCAACCGCGAATGATTGCAAGAATGGTGGAGGTTTTGTCGACCATGGTCAGGCCAGCATTCCCTACCGGGGATGCGTTGGACCTGATCATGGGCAATGCTCAGAATTGGGGTCACACAACATGCCAGATTCTGACCGAACATTACTTGGCCTGCCTTGCCCAGTATTTGGATGACCTGCAGATACTCATTACCCCAGAATGGGAAGCTGCCTTTGCGGTGGCGACGAGGTGGGCCAGACGGAATTTTCCGCGGCTCTCGCAGGACACTTTGGACTATGTGGCGGAGCAGGTCAGGGCAAGCACGGTGGATCTATCTCCTGCTTCACTGAGCCCGACTTCTCCTCCAACACCTGGTCCGGGGCCCGGGACTCCATTGACGAAGCCCGTGACTCTGTTGACGCCGATTCAGACCCGGTCGTCGCCGGCACCAAGTCAGGTTCCGGTACCCGTGGCTCTGTTGGCGCCGGTCCTGGCCCAGACTTCACCGACACCAAGTTTGGTTTCGGGGCTGGAAGATGCAGTGGAGGATGAGGACAATGGTGTGGTGTTACCACCGCCGTTTCCGAGTCAGCCGCTGGAGTCTCCCCGGCCCCCGGGCAAAGTCAGGGCTAAAACCAACCGGGTTGTCCTGACCCCTCCTGCTGGGGTTTCCCGGTCTGGAGGTTGCGTGACGGAGGCTTGTGTCGCGTCGCCTGGTCCTTCCGCGGGGGTCCAGAGTTTGGCTCCCCCGGGGGAGGTCCGGGCTGATGCTATGTCAGTGGAATTAATACCACCTGGACGCCGGAAAGCGCGAAACCCCCAAGGTCAAGGGACCAACCAAATCACGTGCGAGTGGCTTATTGTGGGTGACTCCAATGTGGGCCAAATGCCGGCCCCTACAGGCCACAAAATACAAATGATTAGTATACCGGAGGGCATATTTCGGCACGGCCATACTTACCTGGACAATGCTCGGGTGAATCACGACCTAAGTATGGATGTCATTGTCTTGGCGTTTGGCATTTATGACAGGGCCAACAAGCCTAAGGAGACGACCATTAAGTCGATCCAGAGGATGCTTAAGTCCCTCGATGACAAGTTCCCATTAGCGGTCGTCGTCATCCCTCACATCCACTATTCGGACCTCCTGCCGGACTGTGAAAAGGAGAACCTCAACGTGGTCAACGACTGGGTCAAACAACGTGAGGATGTTGCACAGCTTCCCCAGCTACCACACGGGCAGTTCCGGGTCCAACGGGACCAGCTCCAATGGACGGCTGATACCGCGGTCAGGATGATGGCCCTCTGGGAGTCAAGCCTTCATGATCTCCTATGTGGTGGAGACTATTGTGGTGATGAATTTTGGGTGGACCCCTAGTCCGATCCTTTCCCCCGTTCCTGTCCACTCCCTCATCCTATCCTAACCCTAACCCTAACCCTAACCCCAACCCTAACCCTAACCCTAATCCTAACCCTAACCCCAACCCTAACCCTAACCCTAACCCTAACCCTAATCCAATTCCCTGATTACGTCCCACTAGGAACAGGAATTCCAAACAGCAGGCTCTATTAACATAATTAGGACAAATTTATACACATTAATTCGGACCTACTTACCTTATTAAAATTAATTCGGACCCACTTACTTTAGATACCTACCTTGGTTACTTACCTCGAATTGGTGCCACGCCTCTGGTCCCCGGACCACGCCCACTGAAAAATCTCAAAAGACAAAAAGTCGACAAATTATACTTGTATATAAATACCTACCTGCTTAATCCACTCACCTGTAGTCCACGCCTCTGGTCCCCGGACCACGCCCACTGGAACATCACAAAAGATGAAAAATCACAAAAGACAAAATATATTTTTTAGGTACATATGTAAATACCTACCTGAATAAGCCACTCACCTGTAGTAGAAAAAACGAGAAGCAACAAATTTAATAATAAAAAATATAATGTGTTAATATAAAAATAATATATATAATATAAAAATATATATATATGAAAAACAAGACAACACATAATTCATACTTCATAACAACAAATTGTAAATAGAACACATCCATTAAGGCAAAATCCGGTTTCATTTCCAAAAGAAAAAAGTTAAAACCCAGTTTTATTTCCGAAAAGAAAAAAGTCAAAAACAAAAAACGTAAATTTGAAATTAGAAACTCGAACCGAACTGGGAATATAAATAGACGTGCAGGGCGGCAGACGCTCAGTGCATTTAGGGAGAGCAAAGGGTAAACAACTCAGTAATAAATACATACAACAAAATTCAGCAATTTTTCATTTTTTGTTTGTGTGCCAGACCTGAGGAAGGCCCTAGCGGCCGAAACGTTGTCAGGGCACACTTTCATTATATTTTGGCCATTCTAAATCTAAAAAAAGATATTTTTATCAAAAACTGCTTTAATAAAAACAATTTTGTTCAGAAAAAAATACCTTTATTACATATATAAATAATTACATATATAACAAAGGCAAAATCCTAATTATGGAGCAAGGTTGGACCACGGTCCACTATGGCCGACGCCGCCGCTTTGCTCACCAGAACCCTGGGCTGGAGGCTGGGAGGTGTGCTGGACGGATGGACCGTGCTTTTGCCCCTCCTTCCTATGGGAGGCGGGGCTCCTACCACAATCCTAACCCTAACCCTAACCCTAACCCTAACCCTAACCCTAACCCTAACCCTAACCCTAATAAAAAAATAAAAAAATAAAAAAATAAAAAAATAAAAAAATAAAAAAACAAAAATGACAAATAAATAGGGAACTAGAATTCATATTTTATTTATATCTCATATTTTAGTTTAAACCATATTGGGTTGGACTATTAACACGACACAAAAGTACAGTAAATAATATTTTCACCCGGCAAACGGGAATAAAAAGACCGACGTAATAAAAAGTCACTCATTCCAACATTGGACAGCGGAAGAGCGACATCGCTTGTTTTACAGTTATTATAGTGTGCTAGACCTGAAGAAGGCCTATTGGGCCGAAACGTTGTCAGGGCACACTTTCATTATATATTGGCCATTCTAAATCTAAAAAAAGATATTTTTATCAAAAACTGCTTTAATAAAAACAATTCTGTTCAGAAAAAAATACCTTTATTACATATATAAATAATTACATATATAACAAAGGCAAAATCCTAATTATGGAGCAAGGTTGGACCACGGTCCACTATGGCCGACGCCGCCGCTTTGCTCACCAGAACCCTGGGCTGGAGGCTGGGAGGTGTGCTGGACGGATGGACCGTGCTTTTGCCCCTCCTTCCTATGGGAGGCGGGGCTCCTACCACAATCCTAACCAGCCAGTGCCTCCTCCGGTGCCCCCCGGCCACTCCGGCTTCAGGGTTCGCTCGTATGCTACGGTGGTTCGCCAAGGTCGTGGACCGCCTCCTGGTGTGCATTCCACCCAAGGTGAGGCTCCGGCCAATAGGTGGCGACAAACCGATGCCCATTTTGGCCTCCTAGTCCGAAAGTTGCACAGCATCATTAAAGTGACCCATCATCTGCGGAATGTAGACCCCGAGAGAGGAGCCCCGCAACCGCGAATGATTGCAAGAATGGTGGAGGTTTTGTCGACCATGGTCAGGCCAGCATTCCCTACCGGGGGTGCGTTGGACCTGATCATGGGCAATGCTCAGAATTGGGGTCACACAACATGCCAGATTCTGACCGAACATTACTTGGCCTGCCTGGCCCAATATTTGAATGACCTGCAGGTACTCATTACCCCAGAGTGGGAAGCTGCCTTTGCGGTGGCGACGAGGTGGGCCAGACGGAATTTTCCGCGGCTCTCGCAGGACACTTTGGACTATGTTGCGGGGCAGGTCAGGGCAAGCACGGTGGATCTATCTCCTGCTTCGCCGAGCCCGACTTCTCCTCCAACACCAGGTCCGGACCCGGGGCCCGGGACTCCATTGACGAAGCCCGTGACTCTGTTGACGCCGATGCAGACCCGATCGTCGCCGGCACCAAGTCAGGTTCCGGTGCCCGTGGCTCTGTTGGCGCCGGTCCTGGCCCAGACTTCACCGACACCAAGTTTGGTTTCGGGGCTGGATGATGCAGTGGAGGATGAGGACAATGGTGTGGTGTTACCACCGCCGTTTCCGAGTCAGCCGCTGGAGTCTCCCCGGCCCCCGGGCAAGGTCAGAGTGGAATCAATACCACCTGGACGCCGGAAAGCGCGAAACCCCCATGGTCAAGGGACCAACCAAATCACGTGCGAGTGGCTTATTGTGGGTGACTCCAATGTGGGCCAAATGCCGGCCCCTACAGGCCACAAAATGCAAATGATTAGTATACCGGAGGGCATATTTCGGCACGGCCATACTTACCTGGACAATGCTCGGGTGAATCACGACCTATGTATGGATGTCATTGTCTTGGCGTTTGGCATTTATGACAGGGCCAACAAGCCTAAGGAGACGACCATTAAGTCGATCCAGAGGATGCTTAAGTTCCTCGATGACAAGTTCCCTTTAGCGGTCGTCGTCATCCCTCACATCCACTATTCGGACCTCCTGCCGGACTGTGAAAAGGAGAACCTCAACGTGGTCAACGACTGGGTCAAACAACGTGAGGATGTTGCACAGCTTCCCCAGCTACCACACGGGCAGTTCCGGGTCCAACGGGACCAGCTCCAATGGACGGCTGATACCGCGGTCAGGATGATGGCCCTCTGGGAGTCAAGCCTTCATAATCTCCTTTGTGGTGGAGACTATTGTGGTGATGATTTTTGGGTGGACCCCTAGTCCGATCCTTTCCCCCGTTCCTGTCCACACCCTCATCCTATCCTAACCCTAACCCTAACCCTAACCCCAACCCTAACCCTAACCCTAATCCTAACCCTAACCCTAACCCTAACCCCAACCCTAACCCTAACCCTAATCCAATTCCCTGTATACGTCCCACTAGGAACAGAAATTCCAAACAGCAGGCTCAATTAACGTAATTAGGATAAATTTATTTAAATTGATTTGGACCCACATACCTTATTAAAATTTATTCGGACCCACTTACCTTGGATACCTACCTTGGATACTTACCTCGAATTGGTGCCACGCCTCTGGTCCCCGGACCACGCCCACCTAAAAAAATCACAAAACAAAATCACAAAAAGCAAAAAATCAACAAATTATGCATGTATGTAAATACCTACCTGCATAATCCACTCACCTGTAGTCCACGCCTCTGGTCCCCGGACCACGCCCACTAAAACATCACAAAAGATAAAAAATCACAAAAGCTAAAAAATCACAAAAGACAAAAAGTCAATATATAATAAAGAAAATTTTTTAATAAAATAAATATATAAGTAAACAAAACAAAAAACAAGACAACACAATATTCAAATTCTACTTCATAACAACAAATTGTTAATAGAACACATTCAATAAGGCATAAACCAGTATCGTTTCCAGAAAGAAAAAAGTCAAAAACCAGTTTTATTTCCAAAAAGAAAAGAAGTCAAAAACGAAAACATAAATTTGAAATTAGAAACTCGAACCGAACAGAGAGTATAAATAGACGTGCAGACGCTCAGTGCGTTGAGGGAGAGCAAAGGGTGAACAACTCAGCAGTAATTGCATACAATAAAATTCAGCAATTTTTCATCATTTTTTGTTTGTGTGCCAGACCTGAGGAAGGCCCTAGCGGCCGAAACGTTGGAGCAACAAACGGATAGTCATCAAACCGGCGGATAAAGGCTCGGCTATTGTTATCCAGGACAGGGAACAGTATACCAAGGAAGCCATGCGACAGCTCCAGGATGCAAGGTACTACACCGCACTAGACAAACCAATCTTTTGGGACACAAGACCAATGGTGTTCGAGGTTGTGGACCAGTTGAGGGAACAGAAATATATCACATCCAGGCAGCATGGGTACCTTATTGGAGATTCGGAACCCAGGCCTCGACGGTTCTATATGCTCCCTAAAATTCACAAGGAACCGAAAACCTGGCCCGTCCCATATGAAATACCGCCCGGCAGACCTATTGTTTCAGATTGCGGAAGTGAAACATATGCGACGGCCGAGTTCTTAGACTACTTTCTGACTCCGTTATCTATAAAACACCCTTCCTATATCAAGGATACTTACCATTTCATCGAAATTGTGAAGGGTGTGCGAATGGGCCCGGACCAGTCCTTCTTTTTTACGATGGATGTCGACAGTCTGTACACCAACATCCCAATATCGGCGGGAATGGAGTGTGTTAGGAATATATTGGAGAGGTTCCCGGACCCAAAAAGACCGGACGGGTGCCTGTTGCGACTTCTGGAGATCAACTTGACCCGAAATGACTTTGAGTTCGACGGTCAGTACTACCTACAAATAAAGGGGACGGCCATGGGGAAGAAGTTTGCTCCAGCGTACGCCAACATTTTTATGGCACATTGGGAACACGAGGCCTTGGCAAAATGCCAAAAGAAACCACAAAGGTACGTCAGGTACTTGGACGACATATGGGGCGTATGGGCTGGGTCGGAAACTGAATTTCGTGAGTTCTTCCATCTACTTAATTCCCACGATCCGTCCATTACCCTCAAGGCAGAAATTGGGCACAACTCCATCAACTTTCTTGATACTACGGTGTTCAAGGGCCCCAATTTCCACAAGGACCAATTATTGGATGTCAAGGTCCATTTCAAGGACACTGATACGCATGCCTTGGTACATAAGTCCAGCTTCCATCCTTCCCATACCTTTCAGGGGGTCGTTAAGTCGCAGCTACATAGATTCCACCGCATATGCACCAGAACGGAGGACTTCTACGATGCAGTCAGGATACTCTTCGGAGCCCTAAAGAGGAGGGGATATGGTCGCTCCTTCCTTAGGAAGTGCTTGAAGACTTACCGGATAAAGGGAAGAACCGTGGCGGTGGGGGACCCGATCCCGTTTGTGTCCACCTACTCATCGGGGATGAAGTACCTACACAGCAAAATCAAAAGAAATTTTAGTGAGATCATGTCCTCCGGAGATGGGCCACAAGCCCCTAGGTTGGTGTCTGCATTTAGAAGAAACGAGAACCTCAAGGACCTGCTTGTCCGGGCCAAATTACCATCGACATTGCCCAGGGATCCTCATCCCCTTGGGCCGCACCTCACCAGACTGTCGTTTGTTAGGAGGGTGCGGGATAAGACGGTTATTAAGGTCCAAGAGGGCTTCACTCTTGATTCCAGGAATGTGGTCTACCTGGTAATTTGCAAGAAGTGCGGCATCAAACGTGTAGGAGGGACAAGGACCAAACTCGGTACCCTTCTCATGCAACTTAAGTATAAAATTACACACAAAATGGACACCAGTTCACCGCTCATTCAGCATTTCATCCACCATGGGACAGAGGCCCTCCGCATAGCGGGGTTAGAACGCAACAGCGCATGGTCGGACCCTAATCGGTGTAATAGGGAGAAATACTGGAGGGCGAGCCTCGAATTTCCATCTCAGCAGACATAAATGTCGGTCCTGGACCCTATCTGGTTCCTACCCTAACCCCAATCCTGCCCTAACCCCAACCCTGCCCTAACCCTAATCCTAACCTAACCCCAATCCTAACCTAACCCCAACCCTAACCCTAACCCTAACCCTAACCCTCGGCTGCCCTAACCCTAACCCTAACCCCAACCCTAACCCTAACCCTAACCCTAACCCTACTTCCTTGCAAAGTGACCGCTTGCCTGCAAAGCAAACAAAAACAAGCAAAAACAAAAAAAATTCATCAAACAAATATCAATACTTACCTTGTTTACTTACCTGGACCGATTACTTACCTGCGGAAGGGCCGCTTACCTGCGAATCAAACAAAAACAGACAAAAAATTAGTCGAACATACATCAATACCTACCTGATTGGATTACCTTGACCGACGCTCACCTGTCAGAAATTGGAGGAAAGAAAAAAACAAAGCACAAACAGTTATTATTTGAATTTGGACTGCATTAGAATCATTTGCCACAAAACTACAACAATAATCAGTTTTCCGTATTGAATAAAGGAACTATCAACAAAAAGATAAATGTATAAATTTTAGAACAACGTTAATAGAAACAAACTGTTTATAACCATCAAAAAGTGGTTTTGCAGCCGTCTGTCAGAACATAGAAAAGTCAAAAAATGAAAATGAAAATGAAAACTAATAAAAAAATAAAAAAATAAAAAAATAAAAAAATAAAAAAACAAAAATGACAAATAAATAGGGAACTAGAATTCATATTTTATTTATATCTCATATTTTAGTTTAAACCATATTGGGTTGGACTATTAACACGACACAAAAGTACAGTAAATAATATTTTCACCCGGCAAACGGGAATAAAAAGACCGACGTAATAAAAAGTCACTCATTCCAACATTGGACAGCGGAAGAGCGACATCGCTTGTTTTACAGTTATTATAGTGTGCTAGACCTGAAGAAGGCCTATTGGGCCGAAACGTTGTCAGGGCACACTTTCATTATATATTGGCCATTCTAAATCTAAAAAAAGATATTTTTATCAAAAACTGCTTTAATAAAAACAATTCTGTTCAGAAAAAAATACCTTTATTACATATATAAATAATTACATATATAACAAAGGCAAAATCCTAATTATGGAGCAAGGTTGGACCACGGTCCACTATGGCCGACGCCGCCGCTTTGCTCACCAGAACCCTGGGCTGGAGGCTGGGAGGTGTGCTGGACGGATGGACCGTGCTTTTGCCCCTCCTTCCTATGGGAGGCGGGGCTCCTACCACAATCCTAACCCTAACCCTAACCCTAACCCTAACCCTAACCCTAACCCTAACCCTAACCCTAACTTCGCCGAGCCCGACTTCTCCTCCAACACCAGGTCCGGACCCGGGGCCCGGGACTCCATTGACGAAGCCCGTGACTCTGTTGACGCCGATGCAGACCCGATCGTCGCCGGCACCAAGTCAGGTTCCGGTGCCCGTGGCTCTGTTGGCGCCGGTCCTGGCCCAGACTTCACCGACACCAAGTTTGGTTTCGGGGCTGGATGATGCAGTGGAGGATGAGGACAATGGTGTGGTGTTACCACCGCCGTTTCCGAGTCAGCCGCTGGAGTCTCCCCGGCCCCCGGGCAAGGTCAGAGTGGAATCAATACCACCTGGACGCCGGAAAGCGCGAAACCCCCATGGTCAAGGGACCAACCAAATCACGTGCGAGTGGCTTATTGTGGGTGACTCCAATGTGGGCCAAATGCCGGCCCCTACAGGCCACAAAATGCAAATGATTAGTATACCGGAGGGCATATTTCGGCACGGCCATACTTACCTGGACAATGCTCGGGTGAATCACGACCTATGTATGGATGTCATTGTCTTGGCGTTTGGCATTTATGACAGGGCCAACAAGCCTAAGGAGACGACCATTAAGTCGATCCAGAGGATGCTTAAGTTCCTCGATGACAAGTTCCCTTTAGCGGTCGTCGTCATCCCTCACATCCACTATTCGGACCTCCTGCCGGACTGTGAAAAGGAGAACCTCAACGTGGTCAACGACTGGGTCAAACAACGTGAGGATGTTGCACAGCTTCCCCAGCTACCACACGGGCAGTTCCGGGTCCAACGGGACCAGCTCCAATGGACGGCTGATACCGCGGTCAGGATGATGGCCCTCTGGGAGTCAAGCCTTCATAATCTCCTTTGTGGTGGAGACTATTGTGGTGATGATTTTTGGGTGGACCCCTAGTCCGATCCTTTCCCCCGTTCCTGTCCACACCCTCATCCTATCCTAACCCTAACCCTAACCCTAACCCCAACCCTAACCCTAACCCTAATCCTAACCCTAACCCTAACCCTAACCCCAACCCTAACCCTAACCCTAATCCAATTCCCTGTATACGTCCCACTAGGAACAGAAATTCCAAACAGCAGGCTCAATTAACGTAATTAGGATAAATTTATTTAAATTGATTTGGACCCACATACCTTATTAAAATTTATTCGGACCCACTTACCTTGGATACCTACCTTGGATACTTACCTCGAATTGGTGCCACGCCTCTGGTCCCCGGACCACGCCCACCTAAAAAAATCACAAAACAAAATCACAAAAAGCAAAAAATCAACAAATTATGCATGTATGTAAATACCTACCTGCATAATCCACTCACCTGTAGTCCACGCCTCTGGTCCCCGGACCACGCCCACTAAAACATCACAAAAGATAAAAAATCACAAAAGCTAAAAAATCACAAAAGACAAAAAGTCAATATATAATAAAGAAAATTTTTTAATAAAATAAATATATAAGTAAACAAAACAAAAAACAAGACAACACAATATTCAAATTCTACTTCATAACAACAAATTGTTAATAGAACACATTCAATAAGGCATAAACCAGTATCGTTTCCAGAAAGAAAAAAGTCAAAAACCAGTTTTATTTCCAAAAAGAAAAGAAGTCAAAAACGAAAACATAAATTTGAAATTAGAAACTCGAACCGAACAGAGAGTATAAATAGACGTGCAGACGCTCAGTGCGTTGAGGGAGAGCAAAGGGTGAACAACTCAGCAGTAATTGCATACAATAAAATTCAGCAATTTTTCATCATTTTTTGTTTGTGTGCCAGACCTGAGGAAGGCCCTAGCGGCCGAAACGTTGTCAGGGCACACTTTCATTATATATTGGCCATTCTAAATCTAAAAAAAGATATTTTTATCAAAAACTGCTTTAATAAAAACAATTCTGTTCAGAAAAAAATACCTTTATTACATATATAAATAATTACATATATAACAAAGGCAAAATCCTAATTATGGAGCAAGGTTGGACCACGGTCCACTATGGCCGACGCCGCCGCTTTGCTCACCAGAACCCTGGGCTGGAGGCTGGGAGGTGTGCTGGACGGATGGACCGTGCTTTTGCCCCTCCTTCCTATGGGAGGCGGGGCTCCTACCACAATCCTAACCCTAACCCTAACCCTAACCCTAACCCTAACCCTAACCCTAACCCTAACCTTAGCCCTAGCCCTACTAACCATACTAACCCTAACCCCTGACCCCTAACCTTAACCCCTAATTCTAACCCCTAACCCTAACCCCTAAATCCTAACCCTTGACCCCTAGCCCTGATCCTACTAACCCTAACCCCTGACCCTAACCCCTAACCCCTGACCCTTACCCTAAACCTAACCTTAATCTCTAAGGAAAACAGTTGATTGAATATAAAAACAAAACATTAGGTCAAGAATAATGCAAAGTGAATAGGCATAATGTAATCCAAGGTTGGAAGGGTAGGTGAGTTTCTCTCAATTTTTTCTCTCTCAACTTTTTTTTCCATCTTGCTGGCCGAAGACCTGGGTAGCGCCTCAGCTACTCGGGGGAGGTTCTGGCAGAGGTGCAGTCACACTTCGCCGTCCTTCGTACCCAATCCAGATTTTATGTGACCTGGTACGGCGGGTTTACTGCGGGGACATGCGTAGGCCCGTGCCTTCCGTTGCCTTCTATCTAACCGACAGGGTCGGCGGACCCTTTGGGGAAGGTTTAGCGAGACAAACTCAAAATACCTAACCAGCCAGTGCCCTTCGGACACCCGAGTATTACCTTAAGCCAAATTATCGGGTCGCATACTTTTCTAATTTTCCCGTTTCCCTGATATTTTCACCCTCTCGTCCCTCCTCCCCTCCTCTCAAGGGTAGAAGAGGGACGCCACCACGTGTCGGGTTTTTGGTCGAGATGCAGTCACATTTCCCAGTACCTGTCCGTGGACTCTCCTTTTCTTTATTTTTCTCTAACGCTTACTTTCTTGTTAAATAACTTCTCCCTCCCGTCCCTCCTCCCCTTCTGTCAAGGGTCGGAGAGGGAGAGGACCACGGGTTGGGTTTTGGTAGAGATGGCCTCATTTCCCATTGCCTTTCCGTGGTCTCTCTCTTTTATATTTCTCTAATTCTCACTTTCTCGCTATTGGCTAGAATAAAAAGGGCGCAGAGAGGCAATTTTTCCAACCTGGTTAGGGCCATCTTCAACCTCTACATAAGGCAGTGGAATGCTTGCAATCTACCTGAACATAGACTCTACAGGACCACTAGGAGCGAGGGGAGCAAGCCCTGAGAAGAAGGATAGGTTCCCTCACTTCGGAGGATGAATCAAGAGCACGGATTTGCAGGGCCTTTTCCATTGCGGCCTGAGAGGAGACGGGAGAGACGCCAATGGTGAGTTAAGAAGATGAAGACGAAGGTGAGGTAGAAGAAATAGCTTAGCCACCACTCATTGGAACGGGGAGAGGCCACACGGAGGAACTGAGAGAAACCCACAAAACTTACCAGCAGGTGAAGGAAGGCATTCACCCACTCAGGAAGAAAACTCGACGACGCGGGGAGTGCAAACAGCGGTAGATGTGCTGCTGGAGCTCCTTGAAGAAAGAAGAAGAAGATACCAAGAACCTGGTCCTAATTTTTCTGAAGCACGAAGAGGGAGAGAAGATCCATCACAACGGCAGGTGAAGGAATGCATTCACCTACTTAGGATGAAAGCTCGACGACGTGCGAAGGGCCAATGGTAAATGTGCTGCGGGAACTCCTTGAAGAAAGAAGAAGAAGGTACCGAGAACCTGGTCATAATTCTTCTGAAGCACCAAAAAAAAGGGGGGGAGAAGATCCACCGCAACGGCTACTAGTGGAGACAGCATCGGTCCAAGCACGGGACACTGCAACACAAACTTCAAGTCCTAAATTCAACCAGATTCTAGTCTTGAACCTGAACCAAATTCTGAAATCAATTCCTTACCCTGAGTCAAATCCTAACCCTTAACCAAATTGCAAACTAAATCCTAAACTTGACCAAATCTAGATTCCAGAATGAATTTTAAATCCAACCAAATATCTAAAAATTTACGATTTAATTAAATTAAATTACAAAACGAAAAGGCGAAACTATAATCGAATCACATTTTTTTATTTTAAAGCAGGCCCTAAAAGAAAAAAGAAGAATTTTTCTTCAAACGCATAAAAGAAAACATTGGACGTGATGGGACACTGGAGGGCGCCCTTGACACATTAAATCGCGTTGGTACCAACGGACCTCAGTTAGACGTGAATATTATGGACTTAATATTATCCTTTGAATTTAGAAACGAGTAAGTTGGAAAACACTATTAAATAGTATTAAGAGGTTTTTCAATAAGTTTGATTCTAATCGAATTTTGGAACGAATGCTTTGGTTGGCATGATTGCTGGCGGAGGATTGCTCTGACGTACGGCGAAAAAAAAGGTGGGGGCTACTTCCGGTTTGGCTAATGTTTACTAGCTGCCTTGTTTACGAGACTATTGATTCCACATACGGAGTTGGATTAAGGTGAGTGAGTGTTTTTAACGGACAAAAGTGACCGGGTAGTGCAAATAAACAATACCAATCTAAATGTATTCTATTATTTTCACCGGGAGGAGTAATTTTAAGAATATTATGTGTTATCGGGGGCCGCCATGACTTTGGCAAGGGCTTATGGGTATTTCTTAGTTGCTAATGCTCGCTAGCTGCGGTACGCGTAGGACGATATCGCTCCAAATAGGTGACTAGTTCGGTGATATATGTTGAATTTACGGCCGAATGGGACCGGGTGTCAATACAGGAACGGGCTCAGGAGGTTAAAACAAAAATTATTTGTTCGTTATTGATTTACGAAAGGACTTAGGTATGATTAGTGTCTATGGGCGGCGCCATTGTTTTGGGGCTGGGGCTTATGGGTGCTTCCGCATTGCTAATGCTCATAACATTAGCTACGATACGCCTACAGCTATTTCGTTACAAATATACGATCTTATTAATGTTATAAATTAATTTTACGGATGAATGGAATCGGGTAAAATACTTTAATAATACCAGGGGATTTGTGGACATTTTATTCCATTTTGATCGTTGTTTGGGAGAGATGATGTTGTGGAAGATAGGGGGATTACAGAAGCTGCCGGAGTAACTGACAGGAGTTTACGAGTACTTCTGGGGGGTTGGTACCTAGGAGTATCGCGATTTACGTTGATTTGTATTTCTAAATGTACGATATGATTTAATAAAAAATATGAATTGAATTTTTAATAAAAAACTATGAATTGAATTTACATCTGAATGTTTTACGACTAACACAATTAAAGAGTGCCAATGGGTTATAGCCGAATTTTTTAGTGCTTAGCAGTTGAATGGGGGGGGGTGATTGGAGGACGAGAGCCGCCACGATGATTCGCCAAGGCTCTTGAGGGGGACGTTCAACGGTGGCGCTGTGACGCAGGAGAGTGGCACTGGGGAAGACCTTCTTTCCAGGTAATATGTAAGGTTACTCCGATTCTTTGAGAGAAACTTCTTTGATGACATAAAATGTATTAAGAGTGGAAATAATACCTTAAAGGTCATTAGCACAGGTAGGCCACATAGAGTCCAATTTGCATTTATAATAATAAGGGTGGTCCCCCAATAAAACTGAAATGAAGCAAAACAACATTAAGAGGAAAACAACATTAAATGGAATACAAAGGTGGTTCATGTACAGTTAATAGTTGAACAAATCGGTACAACAAAAGGACTAGAAGACTGACCAATTGATCTACTCTGTCTGCGTTAAAGCTGGAGAGTTGACTGGACAAGCTACTGGAATTTCAATTGACGAAGTAGACACGCTCCGGGGCTTGATCGACCCCGGCGGGGCCTCCCTTGGGCGAGGGTGTCTGGTGATAATGGCCGAAACACTCTAAGACCCCAAGGTCCACTACTGATGAGGTGTCTACAAAATTTTGACATCCAAATTACCTACAACAATGACCCTTTCTAAACAAAACAGTTTTTTTAACAAAAATAGATTTATGGAAAAAAAATATATTAGTTCAAACACAACTAAGGGTTAATGGACACAATTAATACAAGGGTGGTCGAAAAAAGAAGAGAAAGAGAATGACCTCTAACCCTAACCCCTGACCTCTAACCCTAGCCTTGACCCATAACCCCTAATCCTTAGCCCTAGCCCTACTAACCATACTAACCCTAACCCCTGACCCCTAACCTTAACCCCTAATTCTAACCCCTAACCCTAACCCCTAAATCCTAACCCTTGACCCCTAGCCCTGATCCTACTAACCCTAACCCCTGACCCTAACCCCTAACCCCTGACCCTTACCCTAAACCTAACCTTAATCTCTAAGGAAAACAGTTGATTGAATATAAAAACAAAACATTAGGTCAAGAATAATGCAAAGTGAATAGGCATAATGTAATCCAAGGTTGGAAGGGTAGGTGAGTTTCTCTCAATTTTTTCTCTCTCAACTTTTTTTTCCATCTTGCTGGCCGAAGACCTGGGTAGCGCCTCAGCTACTCGGGGGAGGTTCTGGCAGAGGTGCAGTCACACTTCGCCGTCCTTCGTACCCAATCCAGATTTTATGTGACCTGGTACGGCGGGTTTACTGCGGGGACATGCGTAGGCCCGTGCCTTCCGTTGCCTTCTATCTAACCGACAGGGTCGGCGGACCCTTTGGGGAAGGTTTAGCGAGACAAACTCAAAATACCTAACCAGCCAGTGCCCTTCGGACACCCGAGTATTACCTTAAGCCAAATTATCGGGTCGCATACTTTTCTAATTTTCCCGTTTCCCTGATATTTTCACCCTCTCGTCCCTCCTCCCCTCCTCTCAAGGGTAGAAGAGGGACGCCACCACGTGTCGGGTTTTTGGTCGAGATGCAGTCACATTTCCCAGTACCTGTCCGTGGACTCTCCTTTTCTTTATTTTTCTCTAACGCTTACTTTCTTGTTAAATAACTTCTCCCTCCCGTCCCTCCTCCCCTTCTGTCAAGGGTCGGAGAGGGAGAGGACCACGGGTTGGGTTTTGGTAGAGATGGCCTCATTTCCCATTGCCTTTCCGTGGTCTCTCTCTTTTATATTTCTCTAATTCTCACTTTCTCGCTATTGGCTAGAATAAAAAGGGCGCAGAGAGGCAATTTTTCCAACCTGGTTAGGGCCATCTTCAACCTCTACATAAGGCAGTGGAATGCTTGCAATCTACCTGAACATAGACTCTACAGGACCACTAGGAGCGAGGGGAGCAAGCCCTGAGAAGAAGGATAGGTTCCCTCACTTCGGAGGATGAATCAAGAGCACGGATTTGCAGGGCCTTTTCCATTGCGGCCTGAGAGGAGACGGGAGAGACGCCAATGGTGAGTTAAGAAGATGAAGACGAAGGTGAGGTAGAAGAAATAGCTTAGCCACCACTCATTGGAACGGGGAGAGGCCACACGGAGGAACTGAGAGAAACCCACAAAACTTACCAGCAGGTGAAGGAAGGCATTCACCCACTCAGGAAGAAAACTCGACGACGCGGGGAGTGCAAACAGCGGTAGATGTGCTGCTGGAGCTCCTTGAAGAAAGAAGAAGAAGATACCAAGAACCTGGTCCTAATTTTTCTGAAGCACGAAGAGGGAGAGAAGATCCATCACAACGGCAGGTGAAGGAATGCATTCACCTACTTAGGATGAAAGCTCGACGACGTGCGAAGGGCCAATGGTAAATGTGCTGCGGGAACTCCTTGAAGAAAGAAGAAGAAGGTACCGAGAACCTGGTCATAATTCTTCTGAAGCACCAAAAAAAAGGGGGGGAGAAGATCCACCGCAACGGCTACTAGTGGAGACAGCATCGGTCCAAGCACGGGACACTGCAACACAAACTTCAAGTCCTAAATTCAACCAGATTCTAGTCTTGAACCTGAACCAAATTCTGAAATCAATTCCTTACCCTGAGTCAAATCCTAACCCTTAACCAAATTGCAAACTAAATCCTAAACTTGACCAAATCTAGATTCCAGAATGAATTTTAAATCCAACCAAATATCTAAAAATTTACGATTTAATTTAATTAAATTACAAAACGAAAAGGCGAAACTATAATCGAATCACATTTTTTTATTTTAAAGCAGGCCCTAAAAGAAAAAAGAAGAATTTTTCTTCAAACGCATAAAAGAAAACATTGGACGTGATGGGACACTGGAGGGCGCCCTTGACACATTAAATCGCGTTGGTACCAACGGACCTCAGTTAGACGTGAATATTATGGACTTAATATTATCCTTTGAATTTAGAAACGAGTAAGTTGGAAAACACTATTAAATAGTATTAAGAGGTTTTTCAATAAGTTTGATTCTAATCGAATTTTGGAACGAATGCTTTGGTTGGCATGATTGCTGGCGGAGGATTGCTCTGACGTACGGCGAAAAAAAAGGTGGGGGCTACTTCCGGTTTGGCTAATGTTTACTAGCTGCCTTGTTTACGAGACTATTGATTCCACATACGGAGTTGGATTAAGGTGAGTGAGTGTTTTTAACGGACAAAAGTGACCGGGTAGTGCAAATAAACAATACCAATCTAAATGTATTCTATTATTTTCACCGGGAGGAGTAATTTTAAGAATATTATGTGTTATCGGGGGCCGCCATGACTTTGGCAAGGGCTTATGGGTATTTCTTAGTTGCTAATGCTCGCTAGCTGCGGTACGCGTAGGACGATATCGCTCCAAATAGGTGACTAGTTCGGTGATATATGTTGAATTTACGGCCGAATGGGACCGGGTGTCAATACAGGAACGGGCTCAGGAGGTTAAAACAAAAATTATTTGTTCGTTATTGATTTACGAAAGGACTTAGGTATGATTAGTGTCTATGGGCGGCGCCATTGTTTTGGGGCTGGGGCTTATGGGTGCTTCCGCATTGCTAATGCTCATAACATTAGCTACGATACGCCTACAGCTATTTCGTTACAAATATACGATCTTATTAATGTTATAAATTAATTTTACGGATGAATGGAATCGGGTAAAATACTTTAATAATACCAGGGGATTTGTGGACATTTTATTCCATTTTGATCGTTGTTTGGGAGAGATGATGTTGTGGAAGATAGGGGGATTACAGAAGCTGCCGGAGTAACTGACAGGAGTTTACGAGTACTTCTGGGGGGTTGGTACCTAGGAGTATCGCGATTTACGTTGATTTGTATTTCTAAATGTACGATATGATTTAATAAAAAATATGAATTGAATTTTTAATAAAAAACTATGAATTGAATTTACATCTGAATGTTTTACGACTAACACAATTAAAGAGTGCCAATGGGTTATAGCCGAATTTTTTAGTGCTTATCAGTTGAATGGGGGGGCGTGATTGGAGGACGAGAGCCGCCACGATGATTCGCCAAGGCTCTTGAGGGGGACGTTCAACGGTGGCGCTGTGACGCAGGAGAGTGGCACTGGGGAAGACCTTCTTTCCAGGTAATATGTAAGGTTACTCCGATTCTTTGAGAGAAACTTCTTTGATGACATAAAATGTATTAAGAGTGGAAATAATACCTTAAAGGTCATTAGCACAGGTAGGCCACATAGAGTCCAATTTGCATTTATAATAATAAAGGTGGTCCCCCAATAAAACTGAAATGAAGCAAAACAACATTAAGAGGAAAACAACATTAAATGGAATACAAAGGTGGTTCATGTACAGTTAATAGTTGAACAAATCGGTACAACAAAAGGACTAGAAGACTGACCAATTGATCTACTCTGTCTGCGTTAAAGCTGGAGAGTTGACTGGACAAGCTACTGGAATTTCAATTGACGAAGTAGACACGCTCCGGGGCTTGATCGACCCCGGCGGGGCCTCCCTTGGGCGAGGGTGTCTGGTGATAATGGCCGAAACACTCTAAGACCCCAAGGTCCACTACTGATGAGGTGTCTACAAAATTTTGACATCCAAATTACCTACAACAATGACCCTTTCTAAACAAAACAGTTTTTTTAACAAAAATAGATTTATGGAAAAAAAATATATTAGTTCAAACACAACTAAGGGTTAATGGACACAATTAATACAAGGGTGGTCGAAAAAAGAAGAGAAAGAGAATGACCTCTAACCCTAACCCCTGACCTCTAACCCTAGCCTTGACCCATAACCCCTAATCCTTAGCCCTAGCCCTACTAACCATACTAACCCTAACCCCTGACCCCTAACCTTAACCCCTAATTCTAACCCCTAACCCTAACCCCTAAATCCTAACCCTTGACCCCTAGCCCTGATCCTACTAACCCTAACCCCTGACCCTAACCCCTAACCCCTGACCCTTACCCTAAACCTAACCTTAATCTCTAAGGAAAACAGTTGATTGAATATAAAAACAAAACATTAGGTCAAGAATAATGCAAAGTGAATAGGCATAATGTAATCCAAGGTTGGAAGGGTAGGTGAGTTTCTCTCAATTTTTTCTCTCTCAACTTTTTTTTCCATCTTGCTGGCCGAAGACCTGGGTAGCGCCTCAGCTACTCGGGGGAGGTTCTGGCAGAGGTGCAGTCACACTTCGCCGTCCTTCGTACCCAATCCAGATTTTATGTGACCTGGTACGGCGGGTTTACTGCGGGGACATGCGTAGGCCCGTGCCTTCCGTTGCCTTCTATCTAACCGACAGGGTCGGCGGACCCTTTGGGGAAGGTTTAGCGAGACAAACTCAAAATACCTAACCCTAACCCTAACCCTAACCCTAACCCTAACCCTAAACCCTAACCCTAACCCTAACCCTAACCCTAACCCTAACCCTAACCCTGCATAATCCACTCACCTGTAGTCCACGCCTCTGGTCCCCGGACCACGCCCACTAAAACATCACAAAAGATAAACGATCACAAAAGATAAAAAATCACGAAAGACAAAACATCAACAAATATTTTTTTATGTACATATGTAAATACCTACCTGAATAAGCCACTCACCTGTAGTAGAAAAAACGAGAAGCAACAAATTTAATAATAAACAATATAATGTATTAATAAAAAAATGTATGATATAATAATAAAAAAAATATATATATGAATAAAATGTATAAACAGAACGAAAAACAAGACAACACATTATTCAAATTTATACTTCATAACAACAAATTGTAAATAGAACACATTCATTAAGGCAAAATCCAGTTTTATTTCCAAAATGAAAAAGAGTCAAAACCCAGTTTTATTTCCAAAAAGAAAAAAGTCAAAAACAAAAACGTATATTTGAAATTAGAAACTCGAACCGAACTGAGAATATAAATAGACGTGCAGGGCGGCAGACGCTCAGTGCATTTAGGGAGAGCAAAGGGTAAACAACTCAGTAATAAATACATACAATAAAATTCAGCAATCTTTCATTTTTTGTTTGTGTGCCAGACCTGAGGAAGGCCCTAGCGGCCGAAACGTTGTCAGGGCACACTTTCATTATATATTGGCCATTCCAAATCTAAAATATGATATTTTAATCAAAAACTGCTTTAATAAAAACAATTTTGTTCATAAAAAAATACCTTTATTACATATATAAAAAAATTACATATATAACAAAGGCAAAATCCTAATCATGGAGCAAGGTTGGACCACGGTCCACTATGGCCGACGCCGCCGCTTTGCTCACCAGAACCCTGGGCTGGAGGCTGGGAGGTGTGCTGGACGGATGGACCGTGCTTTTGCTCCCTCCTTCCTATGGGAGGCGGGGCTCCTACCACAATCCTAACCAGCCAGTGCCTCCTCCGGTGCCCCCCGGCCACTCCGGCTTCAGGGTTCGCTCGTATGCTACGGTGGTTCGCCAAGGTCGTGGACCGCCTCCTGGTGTGCATTCCACCCAAGGTGAGGCTCCGGCCAATAGGTGGCGACAAGCCGATGCCCATTTTGGCCTCCTAGTCCGAAAGTTGCACAGCATCATTAAAGTGACCCATCATCTGCGGAATGTAGACCCCGAGAGAGGAGCCCCGCAACCGCGAATGATTGCAAGAATGGTGGAGGTTTTGTCGACCATGGTCAGGCCAGCATTCCCTACCGGGGATGCGTTGGACCTGATCATGGGCAATGCTCAGAATTGGGGTCACACAACATGCCAAATTCTGACCGAACATTACTTAACCTGCCTTGCCCAGTATTTGGATGACCTGCAGATACTCATTACCCCAGAATGGGAAGCTGCCTTTGCGGTGGCGACGAGGTGGGCCAGACGGAATTTTCCGCGGCTCTCGCAGGACACTTTGGACTATGTTGCGGAGCAGGTCAGGGCAAGCACGGTGGAGCTATCTCCTGCTTCACCGAGCCCGACTTCTCCTCCAACACCAGGTCCAGATCCGGGACCCGTGACTCCATTGACGAAGCCCGTGACTCTGTTGACGCCGATTCAGACCCGGTCGTCGCCGGCACCAAGTCAGGTTCCGGTACCCGTGGCTCTGTTGGCGCCGGTCCTGGCCCAGACTTCACCGACACCTAGTTTGGTTTCGGGGCGGGATGATGCAGTGGAAGATGTGGGCAATGGGGTGGTGTTACCACCACCTGTTCCGATCCAGCCGCTGGAGTCTCCCCGGCCCCCGTGCAAGACCAAGTTCAAAACCAACCGGGTTGTCCTGTCCCCTCCTGCGTCGCCTCCACCTGAACGCCTGAGAGCGCGGAACGCCCAAGGTCAAGGGACCTACCAAATCACTGGCAGGTGGCTTATTGTGGGTGACTCCAATGTAGGCCAATTGCCGGCCCCTATAGGCCACGAAATACAAATGATTAGTTTACCCGAGGGCATATTTCGGCACGGCCATGTTTGCCTGGACAATGCTCGGGTGACTCACGGCCGGAGTATGACCGTCATTGTCTTGGCGTTTGGCATATATGACAGGGCCAACAAGCCTAAGGAGACGACCATTAAGTCGATCCAGAGGATGCTCAGGTCCCTCGATGACAAGTTCCCTTATGCGGACATCGTCATCCCTCACATCCACTATTCGGACCTCCTGCCGGACTGTGAAAAAGAGAACCTCAACGTGGTCAACGACTGGGTCAAACAACATGAGGATGTTATACAGTTTCCCCGGCTACCACACGGGCAATTCCGGGTCCAACGGGACCAGCTCCAATGGACGGCTGATACCGCGGTCAGATGATGGCCCTCTGGGAGTCAAGCCTTCATAATCTCATTTGTGGTGGAGAATATTGTGGTGATGGGTTTTGGGTGGGCCCCTAGTCTGATCCTTTCCCCCGTTCCTGTCCACACCCTCATCCTATCCTAACCCTAACCCCAACCCTAACCCTAACCCTAACCCTAATCCTAACCCTAACCCTAACCCCAACCCTAACCCTAACCCTAACCCTAACCCTAACCCTAATCCAATTCCCTGATTACGTCTCGCTAGGAACAGAAATTCCAAACAGCAGGCTCAATTAACATAATTAGGACAAATTTATTCACATTAATTCGGACCTACTTACCTTATTAAAATTAATTCGGACCCACTTACTTTAGATACCTACCTTGGTTACTTACCTCGAATTGGTGCCACGCCTCTGGTCCCCGGACCACGCCCACTGAAAAATCTCAAAAGACAAAAAGTCGACAAATTATACATGTATATAAATACCTACCTGCATAATCCACTCACCTGTAGTCCACGCCTCTGGTCCCCGGACCACGCCCACTAAAACATCACAAAAGATAAACGATCACAAAAGATAAAAAATCACGAAAGACAAAACATCAACAAATATTTTTTTATGTACATATGTAAATACCTACCTGAATAAGCCACTCACCTGTAGTAGAAAAAACGAGAAGCAACAAATTTAATAATAAACAATATAATGTATTAATAAAAAAATGTATGATATAATAATAAAAAAAATATATATATGAATAAAATGTATAAACAGAACGAAAAACAAGACAACACATTATTCAAATTTATACTTCATAACAACAAATTGTAAATAGAACACATTCATTAAGGCAAAATCCAGTTTTATTTCCAAAATGAAAAAGAGTCAAAACCCAGTTTTATTTCCAAAAAGAAAAAAGTCAAAAACAAAAACGTATATTTGAAATTAGAAACTCGAACCGAACTGAGAATATAAATAGACGTGCAGGGCGGCAGACGCTCAGTGCATTTAGGGAGAGCAAAGGGTAAACAACTCAGTAATAAATACATACAATAAAATTCAGCAATCTTTCATTTTTTGTTTGTGTGCCAGACCTGAGGAAGGCCCTAGCGGCCGAAACGTTGTCAGGGCACACTTTCATTATATATTGGCCATTCCAAATCTAAAATATGATATTTTAATCAAAAACTGCTTTAATAAAAACAATTTTGTTCATAAAAAAATACCTTTATTACATATATAAAAAAATTACATATATAACAAAGGCAAAATCCTAATCATGGAGCAAGGTTGGACCACGGTCCACTATGGCCGACGCCGCCGCTTTGCTCACCAGAACCCTGGGCTGGAGGCTGGGAGGTGTGCTGGACGGATGGACCGTGCTTTTGCTCCTCCTTCCTATGGGAGGCGGGGCTCCTACCACAATCCTAACCAGCCAGTGCCTCCTCCGGTGCCCCCCGGCCACTCCGGCTTCAGGGTTCGCTCGTATGCTACGGTGGTTCGCCAAGGTCGTGGACCGCCTCCTGGTGTGCATTCCACCCAAGGTGAGGCTCCGGCCAATAGGTGGCGACAAGCCGATGCCCATTTTGGCCTCCTAGTCCGAAAGTTGCACAGCATCATTAAAGTGACCCATCATCTGCGGAATGTAGACCCCGAGAGAGGAGCCCCGCAACCGCGAATGATTGCAAGAATGGTGGAGGTTTTGTCGACCATGGTCAGGCCAGCATTCCCTACCGGGGATGCGTTGGACCTGATCATGGGCAATGCTCAGAATTGGGGTCACACAACATGCCAAATTCTGACCGAACATTACTTAACCTGCCTTGCCCAGTATTTGGATGACCTGCAGATACTCATTACCCCAGAATGGGAAGCTGCCTTTGCGGTGGCGACGAGGTGGGCCAGACGGAATTTTCCGCGGCTCTCGCAGGACACTTTGGACTATGTTGCGGAGCAGGTCAGGGCAAGCACGGTGGAGCTATCTCCTGCTTCACCGAGCCCGACTTCTCCTCCAACACCAGGTCCAGATCCGGGACCCGTGACTCCATTGACGAAGCCCGTGACTCTGTTGACGCCGATTCAGACCCGGTCGTCGCCGGCACCAAGTCAGGTTCCGGTACCCGTGGCTCTGTTGGCGCCGGTCCTGGCCCAGACTTCACCGACACCTAGTTTGGTTTCGGGGCGGGATGATGCAGTGGAAGATGTGGGCAATGGGGTGGTGTTACCACCACCTGTTCCGATCCAGCCGCTGGAGTCTCCCCGGCCCCCGTGCAAGACCAAGTTCAAAACCAACCGGGTTGTCCTGTCCCCTCCTGCGTCGCCTCCACCTGAACGCCTGAGAGCGCGGAACGCCCAAGGTCAAGGGACCTACCAAATCACTGGCAGGTGGCTTATTGTGGGTGACTCCAATGTAGGCCAATTGCCGGCCCCTATAGGCCACGAAATACAAATGATTAGTTTACCCGAGGGCATATTTCGGCACGGCCATGTTTGCCTGGACAATGCTCGGGTGACTCACGGCCGGAGTATGACCGTCATTGTCTTGGCGTTTGGCATATATGACAGGGCCAACAAGCCTAAGGAGACGACCATTAAGTCGATCCAGAGGATGCTCAGGTCCCTCGATGACAAGTTCCCTTATGCGGACATCGTCATCCCTCACATCCACTATTCGGACCTCCTGCCGGACTGTGAAAAAGAGAACCTCAACGTGGTCAACGACTGGGTCAAACAACATGAGGATGTTATACAGTTTCCCCGGCTACCACACGGGCAATTCCGGGTCCAACGGGACCAGCTCCAATGGACGGCTGATACCGCGGTCAGAATGATGGCCCTCTGGGAGTCAAGCCTTCATAATCTCATTTGTGGTGGAGAATATTGTGGTGATGGGTTTTGGGTGGGCCCCTAGTCTGATCCTTTCCCCCGTTCCTGTCCACACCCTCATCCTATCCTAACCCTAACCCCAACCCTAACCCTAACCCTAACCCTAACCCTAACCCTAACCCTAACCCTAACCCCAACCCTAACCCTAACCCTAACCCTAACCCTAACCCTAATCCAATTCCCTGATTACGTCTCGCTAGGAACAGAAATTCCAAACAGCAGGCTCAATTAACATAATTAGGACAAATTTATTCACATTAATTCGGACCTACTTACCTTATTAAAATTAATTCGGACCCACTTACTTTAGATACCTACCTTGGTTACTTACCTCGAATTGGTGCCACGCCTCTGGTCCCCGGACCACGCCCACTGAAAAATCTCAAAAGACAAAAAGTCGACAAATTATACATGTATATAAATACCTACCTGCATAATCCACTCACCTGTAGTCCACGCCTCTGGTCCCCGGACCACGCCCACTAAAACATCACAAAAGATAAACGATCACAAAAGATAAAAAATCACGAAAGACAAAACATCAACAAATATTTTTTTATGTACATATGTAAATACCTACCTGAATAAGCCACTCACCTGTAGTAGAAAAAACGAGAAGCAACAAATTTAATAATAAACAATATAATGTATTAATAAAAAAATGTATGATATAATAATAAAAAAATATATATATGAATAAAATGTATAAACAGAACGAAAAACAAGACAACACATTATTCAAATTTATACTTCATAACAACAAATTGTAAATAGAACACATTCATTAAGGCAAAATCCAGTTTTATTTCCAAAATGAAAAAGAGTCAAAACCCAGTTTTATTTCCAAAAAGAAAAAAGTCAAAAACAAAAACGTATATTTGAAATTAGAAACTCGAACCGAACTGAGAATATAAATAGACGTGCAGGGCGGCAGACGCTCAGTGCATTTAGGGAGAGCAAAGGGTAAACAACTCAGTAATAAATACATACAATAAAATTCAGCAATCTTTCATTTTTTGTTTGTGTGCCAGACCTGAGGAAGGCCCTAGCGGCCGAAACGTTGTCAGGGCACACTTTCATTATATATTGGCCATTCCAAATCTAAAATATGATATTTTAATCAAAAACTGCTTTAATAAAAACAATTTTGTTCATAAAAAAATACCTTTATTACATATATAAAAAAATTACATATATAACAAAGGCAAAATCCTAATCATGGAGCAAGGTTGGACCACGGTCCACTATGGCCGACGCCGCCGCTTTGCTCACCAGAACCCTGGGCTGGAGGCTGGGAGGTGTGCTGGACGGATGGACCGTGCTTTTGCTCCTCCTTCCTATGGGAGGCGGGGCTCCTACCACAATCCTAACCAGCCAGTGCCTCCTCCGGTGCCCCCCGGCCACTCCGGCTTCAGGGTTCGCTCGTATGCTACGGTGGTTCGCCAAGGTCGTGGACCGCCTCCTGGTGTGCATTCCACCCAAGGTGAGGCTCCGGCCAATAGGTGGCGACAAGCCGATGCCCATTTTGGCCTCCTAGTCCGAAAGTTGCACAGCATCATTAAAGTGACCCATCATCTGCGGAATGTAGACCCCGAGAGAGGAGCCCCGCAACCGCGAATGATTGCAAGAATGGTGGAGGTTTTGTCGACCATGGTCAGGCCAGCATTCCCTACCGGGGATGCGTTGGACCTGATCATGGGCAATGCTCAGAATTGGGGTCACACAACATGCCAAATTCTGACCGAACATTACTTAACCTGCCTTGCCCAGTATTTGGATGACCTGCAGATACTCATTACCCCAGAATGGGAAGCTGCCTTTGCGGTGGCGACGAGGTGGGCCAGACGGAATTTTCCGCGGCTCTCGCAGGACACTTTGGACTATGTTGCGGAGCAGGTCAGGGCAAGCACGGTGGAGCTATCTCCTGCTTCACCGAGCCCGACTTCTCCTCCAACACCAGGTCCAGATCCGGGACCCGTGACTCCATTGACGAAGCCCGTGACTCTGTTGACGCCGATTCAGACCCGGTCGTCGCCGGCACCAAGTCAGGTTCCGGTACCCGTGGCTCTGTTGGCGCCGGTCCTGGCCCAGACTTCACCGACACCTAGTTTGGTTTCGGGGCGGGATGATGCAGTGGAAGATGTGGGCAATGGGGTGGTGTTACCACCACCTGTTCCGATCCAGCCGCTGGAGTCTCCCCGGCCCCCGTGCAAGACCAAGTTCAAAACCAACCGGGTTGTCCTGTCCCCTCCTGCGTCGCCTCCACCTGAACGCCTGAGAGCGCGGAACGCCCAAGGTCAAGGGACCTACCAAATCACTGGCAGGTGGCTTATTGTGGGTGACTCCAATGTAGGCCAATTGCCGGCCCCTATAGGCCACGAAATACAAATGATTAGTTTACCCGAGGGCATATTTCGGCACGGCCATGTTTGCCTGGACAATGCTCGGGTGACTCACGGCCGGAGTATGACCGTCATTGTCTTGGCGTTTGGCATATATGACAGGGCCAACAAGCCTAAGGAGACGACCATTAAGTCGATCCAGAGGATGCTCAGGTCCCTCGATGACAAGTTCCCTTATGCGGACATCGTCATCCCTCACATCCACTATTCGGACCTCCTGCCGGACTGTGAAAAAGAGAACCTCAACGTGGTCAACGACTGGGTCAAACAACATGAGGATGTTATACAGTTTCCCCGGCTACCACACGGGCAATTCCGGGTCCAACGGGACCAGCTCCAATGGACGGCTGATACCGCGGTCAGAATGATGGCCCTCTGGGAGTCAAGCCTTCATAATCTCATTTGTGGTGGAGAATATTGTGGTGATGGGTTTTGGGTGGGCCCCTAGTCTGATCCTTTCCCCCGTTCCTGTCCACACCCTCATCCTATCCTAACCCTAACCCCAACCCTAACCCTAACCCTAACCCTAACCCTAACCCTAACCCTAACCCTAACCCCAACCCTAACCCTAACCCTAACCCTAACCCTAACCCTAATCCAATTCCCTGATTACGTCTCGCTAGGAACAGAAATTCCAAACAGCAGGCTCAATTAACATAATTAGGACAAATTTATTCACATTAATTCGGACCTACTTACCTTATTAAAATTAATTCGGACCCACTTACTTTAGATACCTACCTTGGTTACTTACCTCGAATTGGTGCCACGCCTCTGGTCCCCGGACCACGCCCACTGAAAAATCTCAAAAGACAAAAAGTCGACAAATTATACATGTATATAAATACCTACCTGCATAATCCACTCACCTGTAGTCCACGCCTCTGGTCCCCGGACCACGCCCACTAAAACATCACAAAAGATAAACGATCACAAAAGATAAAAAATCACGAAAGACAAAACATCAACAAATATTTTTTTATGTACATATGTAAATACCTACCTGAATAAGCCACTCACCTGTAGTAGAAAAAACGAGAAGCAACAAATTTAATAATAAACAATATAATGTATTAATAAAAAAATGTATGATATAATAATAAAAAAAATATATATATGAATAAAATGTATAAACAGAACGAAAAACAAGACAACACATTATTCAAATTTATACTTCATAACAACAAATTGTAAATAGAACACATTCATTAAGGCAAAATCCAGTTTTATTTCCAAAATGAAAAAGAGTCAAAACCCAGTTTTATTTCCAAAAAGAAAAAAGTCAAAAACAAAAACGTATATTTGAAATTAGAAACTCGAACCGAACTGAGAATATAAATAGACGTGCAGGGCGGCAGACGCTCAGTGCATTTAGGGAGAGCAAAGGGTAAACAACTCAGTAATAAATACATACAATAAAATTCAGCAATCTTTCATTTTTTGTTTGTGTGCCAGACCTGAGGAAGGCCCTAGCGGCCGAAACGTTGTCAGGGCACACTTTCATTATATATTGGCCATTCCAAATCTAAAATATGATATTTTAATCAAAAACTGCTTTAATAAAAACAATTTTGTTCATAAAAAAATACCTTTATTACATATATAAAAAAAATTACATATATAACAAGGGCAAAATCCTAATCATGGAGCAAGGTTGGACCACGGTCCACTATGGCCGACGCCGCCGCTTTGCTCACCAGAACCCTGGGCTGGAGGCTGGGAGGTGTGCTGGACGGATGGACCGTGCTTTTGCTCCTCCTTCCTATGGGAGGCGGGGCTCCTACCACAATCATAACCCTAACCCTAACCCTAACCCTAACCCTAACCCCTAACCCTAACCCTAACCCTAACCCTAACCTAGCCCCAATCCTAACCTAACCCCCAACCCTAACCCTAACCCTAATCCTAACCCTAACCCTAACCCTAACCCTAACCCTAACCTGACCCCGTTTCCCAATATGACAAAAACGTCAACCTGCAAGTAAAAAATTGGAAAATAATCAAGTCAAAAATTTGAACAGAAAGTAAAAATGTACAAGTCAAAAATTTGAAACAAAAAGGTGTTAGAAGTAAATACTTACCGTGATACTCACCCGAAACAAACAAAAATACTCACCCAAAACAAACAAATGTACTTACCTGTGCCGGAGATCGCAAATTCACGCCCAATTGGTGCCTGCAAATAAAACAAAAATTTACCAAGCCAAATCAAGAAAAGGAAAATCACTTTCATAAAATATGCGCAGTTCGCTATAAAAGGCCCGTTCGGAGCAGGACGCTCTCAGTCTCGATGCGGCCATGGGAGAGGAAGCAGCTCCCCATGCTATTAAACTAAACCAAATTTAGGGACAATTCCTGTGGGCCAGACCTGAGGAAGGCACAAAAGATGCCGAAACGTTGTCGATGGTCACACAGATGAACAAAATGGAGCGCAAAATGACGCCAGTAGAAACTAATTGGAAGCAAATAATAAATTACCCACGCTCTACCCAGATAGGAGAGCGCATGGATGCCGCACAGAGCAAGATGCTCTCGCTCCACCCAAATAGGGGAGTCGAATGATTGTGCGAGGTACGTAATAGGGTTGAACGCAAACGCAGCTGTCAATCATTCATGCCAAATCGAGACTCATTTATTACATATATAACAAAGGCGACCGGATAAGTAAAGTACAATGGGACAACATACACAATAAGCACAAGCACGTGTTCATGATCAAAAACGATCTTTATTAAACCCCAGTTGGTCCTGGCCAGCATGGCTGGCGCAGCCGCAGCGGGCAGGATGCTCTGGAGCTGGTTGTGGGGTGCGGGCCAGGATGGTAGGACCGTGCCTTTGCTCCTCTCCTTCGGGGGAGGAACTCCATACCATCACCCTAACTCGCCTGTGCCACCTCCTTTGCCGCCCCCACGTTTCCGGTTTCCGTTGGGCTCCTGCTACGCTTGTGTGCTGTCCCCTACACTGGTCCTGTCCCAGCCCTAATCCTTACCTAGCCCCAATCCTAACCTAACCCCCAACCCTAACCCTAACCCTAACCCTAATCCTAACCCTAACCCTAACCCTAACCCTAACCTGACCCCGTTTCCCAATATGACAAAAACGTCAACCTGCAAGTAAAAAATTGGAAAATAATCAAGTCAAAAATTTGAACAGAAAGTAAAAATGTACAAGTCAAAAATTTGAAACAAAAAGGTGTTAGAAGTAAATACTTACCGTGATACTCACCCGAAACAAACAAAAATACTCACCCAAAACAAACAAATGTACTTACCTGTGCCGGAGATCGCAAATTCACGCCCAATTGGTGCCTGCAAATAAAACAAAAATTTACCAAGCCAAATCAAGAAAAGGAAAATCACTTTCATAAAATATGCGCAGTTCGCTATAAAAGGCCCGTTCGGAGCAGGACGCTCTCAGTCTCGATGCGGCCATGGGAGAGGAAGCAGCTCCCCATGCTATTAAACTAAACCAAATTTAGGGACAATTCCTGTGTGCCAGACCTGAGGAAGGCACAAAAGATGCCGAAACGTTGTCGATGGTCACACAGATGAACAAAATGGAGCGCAAAATGGCGCCAGTAGAAACTAATTGGAAGCAAATAATAAATTACCCACGCTCTACCCAGATAGGAGAGCGCATGGATGCCGCACAGAGCAAGTTGCTCTCGCTCCACCCAAATAGGGGAGTCGAATGATTGTGCGAGGTACGTAATAGGGTTGAACGCAAACGCAGCTGTCAATCATTCATGCCAAATCGAGACTCATTTATTACATATATAACAAAGGCGACCGGATAAGTAAAGTACAATGGGACAACATACACAATAAGCACAAGCACGTGTTCATGATCAAAAACGATCTTTATTAAACCCCAGTTGGTCCTGGCCAGCATGGCTGGCGCAGCCGCAGCGGGCAGGATGCTCTGGAGCTGGTTGTGGGGTGCGGGCCAGGATGGTAGGACCGTGCCTTTGCTCCTCTCCTTCGGGGGAGGAACTCCATACCATCACCCTAACCCTAACCCTAACCCTAACCCTAACCCTAACCCTAACCCTAAACCCTAACCCTAACCCTAACCCTAACCCTAATCCAATTCCCTGATTACGTCCCACTAGGAACAGGAATTCCAAACAGCAGGCTCTATTAACATAATTAGGACAAATTTATACACATTAATTCGGACCTACTTACCTTATTAAAATTAATTCGGACCCGCTTACTTTAGATACCTACCTTGGTTACTTACCTCGAATTGGTGCCACGCCTCTGGTCCCCGGACCACGCCCACTGAAAAATCTCAAAAGACAAAAAGTCAACAAATTATACTTGTATATAAATACCTACCTGCATAATCCACTCACCTGTAGTCCACGCCTTTGGTCCCCGGACCACGCCCACTAAAACATCACAAAAGATAAAAAATCACAAAAGACAAAAAATATTTTTTTATGTACATATGTAAATACCTACCTGAATAAGCCACTCACCTGTAGTAGAAAAAACGAGAAGCAACAAATTTAATAATAAAATTATAATGTGTTAATATAAAAAAATATATATAATATAAAAATATAAATATATATATATGAAAAACAAGACAACACATAATTCATACTTCATAACAACAAATTGTAATTAGAACACATCCATTAAGGCAAAATCCGGTTTCATTTCCAAAAAGAAATAAAGTTAAAACCCAGTTTTATTTCCAAAAAGAAAAAAGTCAAAAACAAAAAACGTAAATTTGAAATTAGAAACTCGAACCGAACTGAGAATATAAATAGACGTGCAGGGCGGCAGACGCTCAGTGCATTTAGGGAAAGCAAGGGGTAAACAACTCAGTAATAAATACATACAACAAAATTCAGCAATTTTTCATTTTTTGTTTGTGTGCCAGACCTGAGGAAGGCCCTAGCGGCCGAAACGTTGTCAGGGCACACTTTCATTATATATTGGCCATTCTAAATCTAAAAAAAGATATTTTTATCAAAAACTGCTTTAATAAAAACAATTTTGTTCAGAAAAAAATACCTTTATTACATATATAAATAATTACATATATAACAAAGGCAAAATCCTAATTATGGAGCAAGGTTGGACCACGGTCCACTATGGCCGACGCCGCCGCTTTGCTCACCAGAACCCTGGGCTGGAGGCTGGGAGGTGTGCTGGACGGATGGACCGTGCTTTTGCCCCTCCTTCCTATGGGAGGCGGGGCTCCTACCACAATCCTAGCCAGCCAGTGCCTCCTCCGGTGCCCCCCGGCCACTCCGGCTTCAGGGTTCGCTCATATGCTACGGTGGTTCGCCAAGGTCGTGGACCGCCTCCTGGTGTGCATTCCACCCAAGGCGAGGCTCCGGCCAATAGGTGGCGACAAACCGATGCCCATTTTGGCCTCCTAGTCCGAAAGTTGCACAGCATCATTAAAGTGACCCATCATCTGCGGAATGTAGACCCCGAGAGAGGAGCTCCGCAACCGCGAATGATTGCAAGAATGGTGGAGGTTTTGTCGACCATGGTCAGGCCAGCATTCCCTACCGGGGATGCGTTGGACCTGATCATGGGCAATGCTCAGAATTGGGGTCACACAACATGCCAGATTCTGACCGAACATTACTTGGCCTGCCTGGCCCAATATTTGAATGACCTGCAGGTTCTCATTACCCCAGAGTGGGAAGCTGCCTTTGCGGTGGCGACGAGGTGGGCCAGACGGAATTTTCCGCGGCTCTCGCAGGACACTTTGGACTATGTTGCGGGGCAGGTCAGGGCAAGCACGGTGGATCTATCTCCTGCTTCGCCGAGCCCGACTTCTCCTCCAACACCAGGTCCGGACCCGGGGCCCGGGACTCCATTGACGAAGCCCGTGACTCTGTTGACGCCGATTCAGACCCGATCGTCGCCGGCACCAAGTCAGGTTCCGGTGCCCGTGGCTCTGTTGGCGCCGGTCCTGGCCCAGACTTCACCGACACCAAGTTTGGTTTCGGGGCTGGATGATGCAGTGGAGGATGAGGACAATGGTGTGGTGTTACCACCGCCGTTTCCGAGTCAGCCGCTGGAGTCTCCCCGGCCCCCGGGCAAGGTCAGAGTGGAATCAATACCACCTGGACGCCGGAAAGCGCGAAACCCCCATGGTCATGGGACCAACCAAATCACGTGCGAGTGGCTTATTGTGGGTGACTCCAATGTGGGCCAAATGCCGGCCCCTACAGGCCACAAAATGCAAATGATTAGTATACCGGAGGGCATATTTCGGCACGGCCATACTTACCTGGACAATGCTCGGGTGAATCACGACCTATGTATGGATGTCATTGTCTTGGCGTTTGGCATTTATGACAGGGCCAACAAGCCTAAGGAGACGACCATTAAGTCGATCCAGAGGATGCTTAAGTTCCTCGATGACAAGTTCCCTTTAGCGGTCGTCGTCATCCCTCACATCCACTATTCGGACCTCCTGCCGGACTGTGAAAAGGAGAACCTCAACGTGGTCAACGACTGGGTCAAACAACGTGAGGATGTTGCACAGCTTCCCCAGCTACCACACGGGCAGTTCCGGGTCCAACGGGACCAGCTCCAATGGACGGCTGATACCGCGGTCAGGATGATGGCCCTCTGGGAGTCAAGCCTTCATGATCTCCTTTGTGGTGGAGACTATTGTGGTGATGAATTTTGGGTGGACCCCTAGTCCGATCCTTTCCCCCGTTCCTGTCCACTCCCTCATCCTATCCTAACCCTAACCCTAACCCTAACCCCAACCCTAACCCTAACCCCAATCCTAACCCTAACCCTAACCCCAACCCTAACCCTAACCCTAACCCTAACCCTAATCCAATTCCCTGATTACGTCCCACTAGGAACAGGAATTCCAAACAGCAGGCTCTATTAACATAATTAGGACAAATTTATACACATTAATTCGGACCTACTTACCTTATTAAAATTAATTCGGACCCGCTTACTTTAGATACCTACCTTGGTTACTTACCTCGAATTGGTGCCACGCCTCTGGTCCCCGGACCACGCCCACTGAAAAATCTCAAAAGACAAAAAGTCAACAAATTATACTTGTATATAAATACCTACCTGCATAATCCACTCACCTGTAGTCCACGCCTTTGGTCCCCGGACCACGCCCACTAAAACATCACAAAAGATAAAAAATCACAAAAGACAAAAAATATTTTTTTATGTACATATGTAAATACCTACCTGAATAAGCCACTCACCTGTAGTAGAAAAAACGAGAAGCAACAAATTTAATAATAAAATTATAATGTGTTAATATAAAAAATATATATAATATAAAAATATAAATATATATATATGAAAAACAAGACAACACATAATTCATACTTCATAACAACAAATTGTAATTAGAACACATCCATTAAGGCAAAATCCGGTTTCATTTCCAAAAAGAAATAAAGTTAAAACCCAGTTTTATTTCCAAAAAGAAAAAAGTCAAAAACAAAAAACGTAAATTTGAAATTAGAAACTCGAACCGAACTGAGAATATAAATAGACGTGCAGGGCGGCAGACGCTCAGTGCATTTAGGGAAAGCAAGGGGTAAACAACTCAGTAATAAATACATACAACAAAATTCAGCAATTTTTCATTTTTTGTTTGTGTGCCAGACCTGAGGAAGGCCCTAGCGGCCGAAACGTTGTCAGGGCACACTTTCATTATATATTGGCCATTCTAAATCTAAAAAAAGATATTTTTATCAAAAACTGCTTTAATAAAAACAATTTTGTTCAGAAAAAAATACCTTTATTACATATATAAATAATTACATATATAACAAAGGCAAAATCCTAATTATGGAGCAAGGTTGGACCACGGTCCACTATGGCCGACGCCGCCGCTTTGCTCACCAGAACCCTGGGCTGGAGGCTGGGAGGTGTGCTGGACGGATGGACCGTGCTTTTGCCCCTCCTTCCTATGGGAGGCGGGGCTCCTACCACAATCCTAACCCTAACCCTAACCCTAACCCTAACCCTAACCCTAGCCCTAGCCCTAACCCTAACCCTAACCCTAACCCTAACCCTAACCCTTGACCCCGAGCCCCTAATCCTTAGCCCTGGCCCTACTAACCCTACTAACCCTAACCCTAGCCCCTGACCCCTAACCTTAACCCCTAATTCTAACCCCTAACCCTAACCCCTAAATCCTAACCCTTGACCCCTGGCCCTGATCCTACTAACCCTAACCCCTAACCCTGACCCTAACCCCTAGCCCCTGACCCCTAGCCCTGACCCTTACCCTAAACCTAACCTTAATCTTTAAGGAAAACAGTGGTTAAATATAAAAACAAAACATTAGGTTAAGAATAATGCAAAGTGGATAGGCATAATGTAATCCAAGGTTGGAAAGGTAAGTGAGTTTCTCTCAATTTTTTCTCTAAAAAATTTTTTTTCCATCTTGCTGGCCGAAGACCTGGGTAGCGCCTCAGCTACTCGGGGGAGGTTCTGGTTGAAGTGCAGTCTCACTTTGCCGACCTTCGTACCCACTCCAAAATTTATGCGACTCTGGTACGGTGAGGTTTACTGACGGAGACATGCGTCGGCCTGTGCCCTCCGCTGCCTTCTATCTAACCAACTGGGTCGGCGGACCCTTTGGGGAATGTGTAGCGAGATAACCTTAAAAACCTAACCCTAACCCTAACCCTAACCTGTCCCCGTTTCACAATAAGACAAAAATGTCAACCTGCAAGATAAAAATTGAAAATAAACAAGTCAAAAAATTGATTGGGAAATCACAATATGCAAGTCAAAAATTTGAACCAAAACGGAGTAAAAAGGAAATACTTACCATAATACTTACCCGAAATAAACAAAAAATACTTACCTATACCGGAGTTCGCAAATCCACGCCCAATCGGTGCCTGCAAATAAAATAAAATATACCAAGCCAAAACAAGAAAAGGAAAATCACTTTCAAAAAATATGCGCAGTTCGCTATAAAAGGCCCGTTCGGAGCAGGAAGCTCTCAGTCTCGATGCGGCCATGGAGGAGGAAACAGCTCCCCATGCAATTAAACTAAACCAAATTTAGGGACAAATCCTGTGTGCCAGACCTGAGGAAGGCACAAAAGATGCCGAAACGTTGTCGATGGTCACACAGATGTACAAAGTAGCGCAAAATGACGCCAGTAGAAACCAATTGGAAGCAAATAATAAATTACCCACGCTCTACCCAGATAGGAGAGCGCATGGATGCCGCACAGAGCAAGATGCTCTCGCTCCACCCAAATAGGGGAGTCGAATGATTGTGCGAGGTACGTATATAGGGTTGAACGCAAACGCAGCTGTCAATCCTACTTGCCAAATCGAGACTCATTATTAATTATATAACAAAGGCGACCGGATAGGTAATGTACAATTAAAGGCATACGAACAGTGAGCACAAACACGTGTCCAAGGTCAAAAAGATCTTTATTAGGCCCTAATTGGTCCTGGCCAGCATGGCTGGCGCGGCCGCAGCGGGCAGGATGCTCTGGAGCTGGTTGTGGGGTGCGGGCCAGGATGGTAGGACCGTGCCTTTGTTCCTCTCCTTCGGGGGAGGAACTCCATATATCATCCTAACCCTAACCCTAACCCTAACCCT
Source organism: Syngnathus acus (assembly GCF_901709675.1). Taxonomy (NCBI): domain Eukaryota; kingdom Metazoa; phylum Chordata; class Actinopteri; order Syngnathiformes; family Syngnathidae; genus Syngnathus; species Syngnathus acus. The sequence goes on from NW_023590225.1 coordinate 157,658, forward strand.
AACCTAACCCTAACCCTAACCCTAATCCAATTCCCTGTTTACGTCCCACTAGGAACAGAAATTCCAAACAGCAGGCTCAATTAACATAATTAGGATAAATTTATTTGAATTAATTCGGACCTACTTACCTTAATAAAATTAATTCGGACCCACTTACCTTGGATACTTACCTCGAATTGGTGCCACGCCTCTGGTCCCCGGACCACGCCCACTAAAAAAATCACAAAAGGCAAATAATCAACAAATTATACATGTATATAAACACTTACCTGCATAATCCACTCACCTGTAGTCCACGCCTCTGGTCCCCGGACCACGCCCACTGAAACATCACAAAAGATAAAAAATCACAAAAGATAAAACATCACAAAAGACAAAAAGTCAATATATAATAAAGAAAAAAAATTTTTAATAAAATAAATATATAAAAAAACAAGACAACACAATATTCAAATTCTACTTCATAACAACAAATTGTAATTAGAACACATTCGTTAGGCAAAAACCAGTATCATTTCCAGAAAGAAAAAAGTCAAAAACCAGTTTCATTTCCAAAAAGAAAAGAAGTCAAAAACGAAAACATAAATTTGTAATTAGAAACTCGAACCGAACAGAGAGTATAAATAGACGTGCAGACGCTCAGTGCGTTGAGGGAGAGCAAAGGGTGAACAACTCAGCAGTAATTGCATACAATAAAATTCAGCAATTTTTCAATCATTTTTTGTTTGTGTGCCAGACCTGAGGAAGGCCCTAGCGGCCGAAACGTTGTCAGGGCACACTTTCATTTTGTATTGGCCGTTCCGAATCTGAAAAAAGATGTTTTAATCAAGAACTGCTTTATTAAAAACTGCTTCAATAAAAACTGCTTCAATAAAAACAATTGTGTTTTTTGAAAAAAATAACTTTATTGCATGTATATAAAAATATTACATATATAACAAAGGCAAAATCCAATCATGGAGCAAGGTTGGACCGCGGTCCACTATGGCCGACGCCGCCGCTTTGCTCGCCAGAACCCTGGGCTGGAGGCCTGGAGGTGTGCTGGACGGATGGACCGTGCTTTTGCCCCTCCTTCCTATGGGAGGCGGGGCTCCTACCACAATCCTAACCCTAACCCTAACCCTGACCCTGACCCTGACCCTGACCCTAACCCTAACCCTAACCCTAACCCTTACCCTAACCCTAACCCTAACCCTAACCCTATCCTAATCCTAATCCTAATCCTTAATCCTAATCCTAATCCTAACCCTAACCCTAACCCTAACCCTAACCCCTACATTGGTCTTATCCCAGCCCTAATCCTAACCTAGCCCCAATCCTAACCTATCCCCCAACCCTAACCCTAACCCTAATCCTAACCCTAACCCTAACCCTAACCTGTCCCCGTTTCACAATAAGACAAAAACGTCAACCTGCAAGATAAAAATTGAAAATAAACAAGTCAAAAAATTGATTGGGAAATCACAATATACAAGTCAAAAATTTGAACCAAAACGGAGTAAAAAGGAAATACTTACCATAATACTTACCCGAAATAAACAAAAAATACTTACCTATACCGGAGTTCGCAAATCCACGCCCAATCGGTGCCTGCAAATAAAATAAAAATTTACCAAGCCAAAACAAGAAAAGGAAAATCACTTTCAAAAAATATGCGCAGTTCGCTATAAAAGGCCCGTTCGGAGCAGGAAGCTCTCAGTCTCGATGCGGCCATGGAGGAGGAAACAGCTCCCCATGCAATTAAACTAAACCAAATTTAGGGACAAATCCTGTGTGCCAGACCTGAGGAAGGCACAAAAGATGCCGAAACGTTGTCGATGGTCACACAGATGTACAAAGTAGCGCAAAATGACGCCAGTTAGAAACCAATTGGAAGCAAATTATGGACCCACGCTCTACCCAGATAGGAGAGCGCATGGATGCCGCACAGGGCAAGATGCTCTCGCTCCACCCAAATAGGGGAGTCGAATAATTAAGTGCGAGGTACGAATAGTTGGTTGAACGCAAATGCAGCTGTCAATCTTACCTGCCAAATCGAGACTCAATTATTAATTATATAACAAAGGCGACCGGATAGGGAAAGTACAATCAAACACGAACCCACAATAAGCACAAGCACGTGTTCAAGGTCAAATGTGATCTTTATTTAACCCCAATTGGTCCTGGCCAGCATGGCTGGCGCGGCCGCAGCGGGCAGGGTGCTCTGGAGCTGGTTGTGGGGTGCGGGCCAGGATGGTAGGACCGTGCCTTTGCTCCTCTCCTTCGGGGGAGGAGCTCCATATATCATCCTAACCCTAACCCTAACCCTGACCCTGACCCTGACCCTAACCCTAACCCTAACCCCTAACCCTAACCCTAACCCTAACCCCTAACCCTAACCCTAACCCTAACCCTAACCCCCCCCCTAACGCTAACCCTAACCCTAACCCTAACCCTAACCCCCACGTTTCCGGTTTCCGTTGGGCTCCTGCTCCGTTTGTGTGCTGTCCCCTACACTGGTCCTATCCCAGCCCTAATCCTAACCTAGCCCTAATCCTGACCTAACCCCCAACCCTAACCCTAACCCTAATCCTAACCCTAACCCTAACCCTAACCCTAACCTGACCCCATTTCCCGATAAGACAAAAACGTCAACCTGCAAGTTAAAATTTGAAAATAAACAAGTCAAAAAATTGATCAGACAATCACAATATGCAAGTCAAAATTTTGAAACAAAAAAATGGGGTTAAAAGGAAATACTTACCGTAATACTCACCCAATACAACCAAAAATACTTACCTATACCGGTGATCGCAAATCCACGCCCAATCGGTGCCTGCAAATAAAACAAAAATTTACCACACTAAATCAAGTAAAGGAAAAACATTTTCAATAAACAAACGCAGATCGCTATAAAAAGGCCATTTGGAGCAGGACGCTCTCAGTCTCGATGCGGCCATGGAGGAGGAAGCAGCTCCCCATGCAAATAAACTAACCTAAATTTAGGAACAATACCTGTGTGCCAGACCTGAGGAAGGCACAAAAGATGCCGAAACGTTGTCGATGGTCACACAGATGAACAAAATGGAGCGCAAAATGACGCCAGTAGGAACCAATTGGAAGTTAAATAATATACCCACGCTCTACCCAGATAGGAGAGCGCATGGATGCCGCACTGAGCAAGATGCTCTCGCTCCACCCAAATAGGGGAGTCGAATAAATAAGTGCGAGGTACGAATTTATGGTTGAACGCAAACGCAGCTGTCAATCTTACCTGCCAAATCGAGACTCAATTATTAATTATATAACAAAGGCGACCGGATAGAGAAAGTACAAATAAGCACAAACAATAAGCACAAGCATGTGTTCAAGGTCAAAATGATCTTTATTAAACCCCAATTGGTCCTGGCCAGCATTGCTGGCGCGGCCGCAACGGGCGGGATGCTCTGGTGCTGGTTGTGGGGTGCGGGCCAGGATGGTAGGACCGTGCATTTGCTCCTCTCCTTCGGGGGAGGAACTCCATACCATCACCCTAACTCGCCTGTGCCACCTCCTTTGCCGCCCCCACGTTTCCGGTTTCCGTTGGGCTCCTGCTCCGTTTGTGTGCTGTCCCCTACACTGGTCCTATCCCAGCCCTAATCCTAACCTAGCCCTAATCCTGACCTAACCCCCAACCCTAACCCTAACCCTAATCCTAACCCTAACCCTAACCCTAACCCTAACCCTAACCTGACCCCATTTCCCGATAAGACAAAAACGTCAACCTGCAAGTTAAAATTTGAAAATAAACAAGTCAAAAAATTGATCAGACAATCACAATATGCAAGTCAAAATTTGAAACAAAAAAATGGGGTTAAAAGGAAATACTTACCGTAATACTCACCCAATACAACCAAAAATACTTACCTATACCGGTGATCGCAAATCCACGCCCAATCGGTGCCTGCAAATAAAACAAAAATTTACCACACTAAATCAAGTAAAGGAAAAACATTTTCAATAAACAAACGCAGATCGCTATAAAAAGGCCATTTGGAGCAGGACGCTCTCAGTCTCGATGCGGCCATGGAGGAGGAAGCAGCTCCCCATGCAAATAAACTAACCTAAATTTAGGAACAATACCTGTGTGCCAGACCTGAGGAAGGCACAAAAGATGCCGAAACGTTGTCGATGGTCACACAGATGAACAAAATGGAGCGCAAAATGACGCCAGTAGGAACCAATTGGAAGTTAAATAATATACCCACGCTCTACCCAGATAGGAGAGCGCATGGATGCCGCACTGAGCAAGATGCTCTCGCTCCACCCAAATAGGGGAGTCGAATAAATAAGTGCGAGGTACGAATTTATGGTTGAACGCAAACGCAGCTGTCAATCTTACCTGCCAAATCGAGACTCAATTATTAATTATATAACAAAGGCGACCGGATAGAGAAAGTACAAATAAGCACAAACAATAAGCACAAGCATGTGTTCAAGGTCAAAATGATCTTTATTAAACCCCAATTGGTCCTGGCCAGCATTGCTGGCGCGGGCGCAACGGGCGGGATGCTCTGGTGCTGGTTGTGGGGTGCGGGCCAGGATGGTAGGACCGTGCATTTGCTCCTCTCCTTCGGGGGAGGAACTCCATACCATCACCCTAACTCGCCTGTGCCACCTCCTTTGCCGCCCCCACGTTTCCGGTTTCCGTTGGGCTCCTGCTCCGTTTGTGTGCTGTCCCCTACACTGGTCCTATCCCAGCCCTAATCCTAACCTAGCCCTAATCCTGACCTAACCCCCAACCCTAACCCTAACCCTAACCCTAATCCTAACCCTAACCCTAACCTGACCCCATTTCCCGATAAGACAAAAACGTCAACCTGCAAGTTAAAATTTGAAAATAAACAAGTCAAAAAATTGATCAGACAATCACAATATGCAAGTCAAAATTTTGAAACAAAAAAATGGGGTTAAAAGGAAATACTTACCGTAATACTCACCCAATACAACCAAAAATACTTACCTATACCGGTGATCGCAAATCCACGCCCAATCGGTGCCTGCAAATAAAACAAAAATTTACCACACTAAATCAAGTAAAGGAAAAACATTTTCAATAAACAAACGCAGATCGCTATAAAAAGGCCATTTGGAGCAGGACGCTCTCAGTCTCGATGCGGCCATGGAGGAGGAAGCAGCTCCCCATGCAAATAAACTAACCTAAATTTAGGAACAATACCTGTGTGCCAGACCTGAGGAAGGCACAAAAGATGCCGAAACGTTGTCGATGGTCACACAGATGAACAAAATGGAGCGCAAAATGACGCCAGTAGGAACCAATTGGAAGTTAAATAATATACCCACGCTCTACCCAGATAGGAGAGCGCATGGATGCCGCACTGAGCAAGATGCTCTCGCTCCACCCAAATAGGGGAGTCGAATAAATAAGTGCGAGGTACGAATTTATGGTTGAACGCAAACGCAGCTGTCAATCTTACCTGCCAAATCGAGACTCAATTATTAATTATATAACAAAGGCGACCGGATAGAGAAAGTACAAATAAGCACAAACAATAAGCACAAGCATGTGTTCAAGGTCAAAATGATCTTTATTAAACCCCAATTGGTCCTGGCCAGCATTGCTGGCGCGGCCGCAACGGGCGGGATGCTCTGGTGCTGGTTGTGGGGTGCGGGCCAGGATGGTAGGACCGTGCATTTGCTCCTCTCCTTCGGGGGAGGAACTCCATACCATCACCCTAACCCTAACCCTAACCCTAACCCTAATCCTAACCTAACCCCAACCTAACCCTAACCCTAACCCTAACCCCACCCTAACCCTAACCCTAACCCTAACCCCACCCTAACCCTAACCCTAACCCCATCCCTACTCTGTCAAGACCCTACACCACAAAAAAAGTTTTTTATTATTAAATTTGGGCAATCATATGGATCCTTGGTGGGGAGTGCCTAAAATGCAATTAATAATTGAATAAATAAATAAGTAAATAAATAATTAAATAAATCAACAGGTAAATACCCAATCTTGATTGATTACAATTATTTCATCCAAAATTTGGCTACTGTCTAACACCATAAATGTCTATGCCACCACTGTCCACGGTACAGACTTTGATCCACGATTTCAAAATTGATTGGGTAAATAACTACAGGAAAAACAATAAAAATTCCGACGGTTAATTTAATTTTGATTTAATAAATTATTATGACCTCATAAAACACTCCGGATCAATTTTTCATTCATTCCTAAAAACATCACATAATTACTAGTACTACGGTCCACAACACACTCCGTAAAAAACTAATATTTGATTTTTACATTATACCCCAAAATACCCGGGAAAACAAAAAATTACGCAATTGGTACATTAATACAATATACATATTCACATATTCACAAATATTTGACTTACATCCATGGTCGTCATTCAATATAATTGCTATAATTTTCCATGTTCAATTCATTTGCTTTAGGCCAAGGTGTGGCATTTGATACTACCTAGCGATTCTTCTTTCCTTTTGTTACGTTGGAAACCTGATACGGGCTGGAGGCGGACTTCTGACGTCATCCAGTGGGAGGATATAAAAGGACGCGCAGGGCGACAGACGCTCAGTGCGTGGAGAGACAGCAAGGAGAACACAGCAGCCAATAACAATAGTAGCAATACAGCGAATTTCTTCTCTTTTTTTGCTTTTCTGCTTGTGTGCCAGACCTGAAGAAGGCCTCAGCGGCCGAAACGTTGTCAGGGCACACATACGAACACTTGGCCAACATTAATAAATAGGTTAAAATCAACAAATAAATAAAAAACTTTTTTATTTAGATTTTTTTGTTGTTTTTTGTTTTTTTTGTTTTACTACTTATTACATATATAGCAAAGGCGCCTTTCATCAGATCGTAAACTGCAAGGTGATCTTTCTATAAGAACCAATTTTAACACACTACCACATTCACAATTGGTTGAATTGATTACCTACAATATGGGCGATGGGTGGACCACGGTCCACTATGGCCGACGGCGCCGGCCTGTTTACCAGGCCCAGAGGGGCGGGACTGAGGGTGGTTCCGGATGGAAGGACCGTGCCTTTTACTTCCCTCCGTATAAGGGGGGAAGGTCCTTCCACAATACTAACCCTAACCCTAACCCTAACCCTTAACCCTAACCCTAACCCTAACCCTAACCAATAACAATAGTAGCAATACAGCGAATTTCTTCTCTTTTTTTGCTTTTCTGCTTGTGTGCCAGACCTGAAGAAGGCCTCAGCGGCCGAAACGTTGTCAGGGCACACATACGAACACTTGGCCAACATTAATAAATAGGTTAAAATCAACAAATAAATAAAAAACTTTTTTATTTAGATTTTTTTGTTGTTTTTTGTTTTTTTTGTTTTACTACTTATTACATATATAGCAAAGGCGCCTTTCATCAGATCGTAAACTGCAAGGTGATCTTTCTATAAGAACCAATTTTAACACACTACCACATTCACAATTGGTTGAATTGATTACCTACAATATGGGCGATGGGTGGACCACGGTCCACTATGGCCGACGGCGCCGGCCTGTTTACCAGGCCCAGAGGGGCGGGACTGAGGGTGGTTCCGGATGGAAGGACCGTGCCTTTTACTTCCCTCCGTATAAGGGGGGAAGGTCCTTCCACAATACTAACCCTAACCCTAACCCTACCCTAACCCCAACCCTGCCTTACCCCAACCCTGCCCTAACCCTAATCCCTGACCCTAACCCCAATCCTAACCTAACCCCAATCCTAACCTAACCCCAACCCTAACCCTAACCCTAACCCTAACCTAACCCTAACCCTAACCCCAATCCTAACCCTAACCCTAACCCCAACCCTAACCCTAACCCTAACCCTACTTCCCTGCAAAATGACCGCTTGCCTGCAAAGCACACAAAAACAAGCAAAAACAAAAATTCATCAACCAAATGTCAATACTTACCATGTTTACTTACCTGGACCGATTACTTACCTGCAGAATGGCCGCTTGCCTGCAAAACAAACAAAAACAAACGAAAACAAAAAATAGTCGAACAAACATCAATACCTACCTGATTGGATTACCTTGACCGACGCTCACCTGTCAGAAATTGGAGGAAAGAAAAAAACAAAGCACAAACATTTATCATTTAAATTTGGACTGCTTTAGAATCATTTACCACAAAACTACAACAATAATCTGTTTTCCATTTCGAATAAAGGAACTATCAACAAAACGATAAATATTAAATTTAAGAACAACGTTAATAAAAACAAACTGTTGATAACCATCAAAAAGTGGTTTTGCAGCCGTCTATCAGAAAATAGAAAAGTCAAAAAATGAAAATGAAAAATAATAAAAAAATATAAAAAACAAAAAGGACATATAAATAGGGAACTAAAATTCATGTTTTATTTATATCTTATATTTTAGTTTAGACCATATTGGATTGGACTATTAACACGACACAAAACTATAGCAAAAAATATTTTCACCCGGCAAACGGGAATAAAAAGACCGACGTACAAAAAAGTCACTCATTCCAACATTGGACAGCGGAAGAGCAACATCGCTTTGTTTTACAGTTATTATAGTGTGCTAGACCTGAAGAAGGCCTATTGGGCCGAAACGTTGTCAGGGCACACTTATATTTTATATTGGCCATACCAAATCTAATAAAAGATATTTTAATAAAAATTGCTTCATTAAAATTATTAAAACCTGTTTTGTTCATTAAAAAACAATTTTATTACATATATAACAAAGGCAAATTCCTTGTTTGAATTTCATTTTGTAAAAAATTGGAGACCAATAAAAAACTTATAAATTTGATTGATTGCCATGTCGTTCAAGTACGACAAGGAATGGACAGTGGTCCGTCGGGGACGACAGCGCCAGCCGACGAGCCGGGGGCGGGGGCCGGGGGCGAGGTATGGCCACGGGCGGATGGACCGTGCGTTGTCCTCTTCTGCCAGGGGGGGACGTCAGTTCCCCAATCCTGGTAGGGGGTGGACTCCACTATCTAACCCTAACCCTAACCCTGACCCTGACCCTGACCCTAACCCTGACCCTGACCCTGACCCTGACCCTGACCCTAACCCTAACCCTGACCCTGACCCTGACCCTAACCCTAACCCTGACCCTGACCCTGACCCTAACCCTAACCCTAACCCTAACCCTATTGGGCCGAAACGTTGTCAGGGCACACTTATATTTTATATTGGCCATACCAAATCTAATAAAAGATATTTTAATAAAAATTGCTTCATTAAAATTATTAAAACCTGTTTTGTTCATTAAAAAACAATTTTATTACATCTATAACAAAGGCAAATTCCTTGTTTGAATTTCATTTTGTAAAAAATTGGAGACCAATAAAAAACGTATAAATTTGATTGATTGCCATGTCGTTCAAGTACGACAAGGAATGGACAGTGGTCCGTCGGGGACGACAGCGCCAGCCGACGAGCCGGGGGCCGGGGGCGAGGTATGGCCACGGGCGGATGGACCGTGCGTTGTCCTCTTCTGCCAGGGGGGGACGTCAGTTCCCCAATCCTGGTAGGGGGTGGACTCCACTATCTAATCCTAACCCTAACCCTAACCCTAACCCTAACCCTAAGACCCCAAGGTCCACTACTGATGAGGTGTCTACAAAATTTTGACATCCAAATTACCTACAACAATGACCCTTTCTAAACAAAACAGTTTTTTTAACAAAAATAGATTTATGGAAAAAAAATATATTAGTTCAAACACAACTAAGGGTTAATGGACACAATTAATACAAGGGTGGTCGAAAAAAGAAGAGAAAGAGAATGACCTCTAACCCTAACCCCTGACCTCTAACCCTAGCCTTGACCCATAACCCCTAATCCTTAGCCCTAGCCCTACTAACCATACTAACCCTAACCCCTGACCCCTAACCTTAACCCCTAATTCTAACCCCTAACCCTAACCCCTAAATCCTAACCCTTGACCCCTAGCCCTGATCCTACTAACCCTAACCCCTGACCCTAACCCCTAACCCCTGACCCTTACCCTAAACCTAACCTTAATCTCTAAGGAAAACAGTTGATTAATATAAAAACAAAACATTAGGTCAAGAATAATGCAAAGTGAATAGGCATAATGTAATCCAAGGTTGGAAGGGTAGGTGAGTTTCTCTCAATTTTTTCTCTCTCAACTTTTTTTCCATCTTGCTGGCCGAAGACCTGGGTAGCGCCTCAGCTACTCGGGGGAGGTTCTGGCAGAGGTGCAGTCACACTTCGCCGTCCTTCGTACCCAATCCAGATTTTATGTGACCTGGTACGGCGGGTTTACTGCGGGGACATGCGTAGGCCCGTGCCTTCCGTTGCCTTCTATCTAACCGACAGGGTCGGCGGACCCTTTGGGGAAGGTTTAGCGAGACAAACTCAAAATACCTAACCAGCCAGTGCCCTTCGGACACCCGAGTATTACCTTAAGCCAAATTATCGGGTCGCATACTTTTCTAATTTTCCCGTTTCCCTGATATTTTCACCCTCTCGTCCCTCCTCCCCTCCTCTCAAGGGTAGAAGAGGGACGCCACCACGTGTCGGGTTTTTGGTCGAGATGCAGTCACATTTCCCAGTACCTGTCCGTGGACTCTCCTTTTCTTTATTTTTCTCTAACGCTTACTTTCTTGTTAAATAACTTCTCCCTCCCGTCCCTCCTCCCCTTCTGTCAAGGGTCGGAGAGGGAGAGGACCACGGGTTGGGTTTTGGTAGAGATGGCCTCATTTCCCATTGCCTTTCCGTGGTCTCTCTCTTTTATATTTCTCTAATTCTCACTTTCTCGCTATTGGCTAGAATAAAAAGGGCGCAGAGAGGCAACTTTTCCAACCTGGTTAGGGCCATCTTCAACCTCTACATAAGGCAGTGGAATGCTTGCAATCTACCTGAACATAGACTCTACAGGACCACTAGGAGCGAGGGGAGCAAGCCCTGAGAAGAAGGATAGGTTCCCTCACTTCGGAGGATGAATCAAGAGCACGGATTTGCAGGGCCTTTTCCATTGCGGCCTGAGAGGAGACGGGAGAGACGCCAATGGTGAGTTAAGAAGATGAAGACGAAGGTGAGGTAGAAGAAATAGCTTAGCCACCACTCATTGGAACGGGGAGAGGCCACACGGAGGAACTGAGAGAAACCCACAAAACTTACCAGCAGGTGAAGGAAGGCATTCACCCACTCAGGAAGAAAACTCGACGACGCGGGGAGTGCAAACAGCGGTAGATGTGCTGCTGGAGCTCCTTGAAGAAAGAAGAAGAAGATACCAAGAACCTGGTCCTAATTTTTCTGAAGCACGAAGAGGGAGAGAAGATCCATCACAACGGCAGGTGAAGGAATGCATTCACCTACTTAGGATGAAAGCTCGACGACGTGCGAAGGGCCAATGGTAAATGTGCTGCGGGAACTCCTTGAAGAAAGAAGAAGAAGGTACCGAGAACCTGGTCATAATTCTTCTGAAGCACCAAAAAAAAGGGGGGGAGAAGATCCACCGCAACGGCTACTAGTGGAGACAGCATCGGTCCAAGCACGGGACACTGCAACACAAACTTCAAGTCCTAAATTCAACCAGATTCTAGTCTTGAACCTGAACCAAATTCTGAAATCAATTCCTTACCCTGAGTCAAATCCTAACCCTTAACCAAATTGCAAACTAAATCCTAAACTTGACCAAATCTAGATTCCAGAATGAATTTTAAATCCAACCAAATATCTAAAAATTTACGATTTAATTTAATTAAATTACAAAACGAAAAGGCGAAACTATAATCGAATCACATTTTTTTATTTTAAAGCAGGCCCTAAAAGAAAAAAGAAGAATTTTTCTTCAAACGCATAAAAGAAAACATTGGACGTGATGGGACACTGGAGGGCGCCCTTGACACATTAAATCGCGTTGGTACCAACGGACCTCAGTTAGACGTGAATATTATGGACTTAATATTATCCTTTGAATTTAGAAACGAGTAAGTTGGAAAACACTATTAAATAGTATTAAGAGGTTTTTCAATAAGTTTGATTCTAATCGAATTTTGGAACGAATGCTTTGGTTGGCATGATTGCTGGCGGAGGATTGCTCTGACGTACGGCGAAAAAAAAGGTGGGGGCTACTTCCGGTTTGGCTAATGTTTACTAGCTGCCTTGTTTACGAGACTATTGATTCCACATACGGAGTTGGATTAAGGTGAGTGAGTGTTTTTAACGGACAAAAGTGACCGGGTAGTGCAAATAAACAATACCAATCTAAATGTATTCTATTATTTTCACCGGGAGGAGTAATTTTAAGAATATTATGTGTTATCGGGGGCCGCCATGACTTTGGCAAGGGCTTATGGGTATTTCTTAGTTGCTAATGCTCGCTAGCTGCGGTACGCGTAGGACGATATCGCTCCAAATAGGTGACTAGTTCGGTGATATATGTTGAATTTACGGCCGAATGGGACCGGGTGTCAATACAGGAACGGGCTCAGGAGGTTAAAACAAAAATTATTTGTTCGTTATTGATTTACGAAAGGACTTAGGTATGATTAGTGTCTATGGGCGGCGCCATTGTTTTGGGGCTGGGGCTTATGGGTGCTTCCGCATTGCTAATGCTCATAACATTAGCTACGATACGCCTACAGCTATTTCGTTACAAATATACGATCTTATTAATGTTATAAATTAATTTTACGGATGAATGGAATCGGGTAAAATACTTTAATAATACCAGGGGATTTGTGGACATTTTATTCCATTTTGATCGTTGTTTGGGAGAGATGATGTTGTGGAAGATAGGGGGATTACAGAAGCTGCCGGAGTAACTGACAGGAGTTTACGAGTACTTCTGGGGGGTTGGTACCTAGGAGTATCGCGATTTACGTTGATTTGTATTTCTAAATGTACGATATGATTTAATAAAAAATATGAATTGAATTTTTAATAAAAAACTATGAATTGAATTTACATCTGAATGTTTTACGACTAACACAATTAAAGAGTGCCAATGGGTTATAGCCGAATTTTTTAGTGCTTATCAGTTGAATGGGGGGGCGTGATTGGAGGACGAGAGCCGCCACGATGATTCGCCAAGGCTCTTGAGGGGGACGTTCAACGGTGGCGCTGTGACGCAGGAGAGTGGCACTGGGGAAGACCTTCTTTCCAGGTAATATGTAAGGTTACTCCGATTCTTTGAGAGAAACTTCTTTGATGACATAAAATGTATTAAGAGTGGAAATAATACCTTAAAGGTCATTAGCACAGGTAGGCCACATAGAGTCCAATTTGCATTTATAATAATAAAGGTGGTCCCCCAATAAAACTGAAATGAAGCAAAACAACATTAAGAGGAAAACAACATTAAATGGAATACAAAGGTGGTTCATGTACAGTTAATAGTTGAACAAATCGGTACAACAAAAGGACTAGAAGACTGACCAATTGATCTACTCTGTCTGCGTTAAAGCTGGAGAGTTGACTGGACAAGCTACTGGAATTTCAATTGACGAAGTAGACACGCTCCGGGGCTTGATCGACCCCGGCGGGGCCTCCCTTGGGCGAGGGTGTCTGGTGATAATGGCCGAAACACTCTAAGACCCCAAGGTCCACTACTGATGAGGTGTCTACAAAATTTTGACATCCAAATTACCTACAACAATGACCCTTTCTAAACAAAACAGTTTTTTTAACAAAAATAGATTTATGGAAAAAAAATATATTAGTTCAAACACAACTAAGGGTTAATGGACACAATTAATACAAGGGTGGTCGAAAAAAGAAGAGAAAGAGAATGACCTCTAACCCTAACCCCTGACCTCTAACCCTAGCCTTGACCCATAACCCCTAATCCTTAGCCCTAGCCCTACTAACCATACTAACCCTAACCCCTGACCCCTAACCTTAACCCCTAATTCTAACCCCTAACCCTAACCCCTAAATCCTAACCCTTGACCCCTAGCCCTGATCCTACTAACCCTAACCCCTGACCCTAACCCCTAACCCCTGACCCTTACCCTAAACCTAACCTTAATCTCTAAGGAAAACAGTTGATTGAATATAAAAACAAAACATTAGGTCAAGAATAATGCAAAGTGAATAGGCATAATGTAATCCAAGGTTGGAAGGGTAGGTGAGTTTCTCTCAATTTTTTCTCTCTCAACTTTTTTTTCCATCTTGCTGGCCGAAGACCTGGGTAGCGCCTCAGCTACTCGGGGGAGGTTCTGGCAGAGGTGCAGTCACACTTCGCCGTCCTTCGTACCCAATCCAGATTTTATGTGACCTGGTACGGCGGGTTTACTGCGGGGACATGCGTAGGCCCGTGCCTTCCGTTGCCTTCTATCTAACCGACAGGGTCGGCGGACCCTTTGGGGAAGGTTTAGCGAGACAAACTCAAAATACCTAACCAGCCAGTGCCCTTCGGACACCCGAGTATTACCTTAAGCCAAATTATCGGGTCGCATACTTTTCTAATTTTCCCGTTTCCCTGATATTTTCACCCTCTCGTCCCTCCTCCCCTCCTCTCAAGGGTAGAAGAGGGACGCCACCACGTGTCGGGTTTTTGGTCGAGATGCAGTCACATTTCCCAGTACCTGTCCGTGGACTCTCCTTTTCTTTATTTTTCTCTAACGCTTACTTTCTTGTTAAATAACTTCTCCCTCCCGTCCCTCCTCCCCTTCTGTCAAGGGTCGGAGAGGGAGAGGACCACGGGTTGGGTTTTGGTAGAGATGGCCTCATTTCCCATTGCCTTTCCGTGGTCTCTCTCTTTTATATTTCTCTAATTCTCACTTTCTCGCTATTGGCTAGAATAAAAAGGGCGCAGAGAGGCAACTTTTCCAACCTGGTTAGGGCCATCTTCAACCTCTACATAAGGCAGTGGAATGCTTGCAATCTACCTGAACATAGACTCTACAGGACCACTAGGAGCGAGGGGAGCAAGCCCTGAGAAGAAGGATAGGTTCCCTCACTTCGGAGGATGAATCAAGAGCACGGATTTGCAGGGCCTTTTCCATTGCGGCCTGAGAGGAGACGGGAGAGACGCCAATGGTGAGTTAAGAAGATGAAGACGAAGGTGAGGTAGAAGAAATAGCTTAGCCACCACTCATTGGAACGGGGAGAGGCCACACGGAGGAACTGAGAGAAACCCACAAAACTTACCAGCAGGTGAAGGAAGGCATTCACCCACTCAGGAAGAAAACTCGACGACGCGGGGAGTGCAAACAGCGGTAGATGTGCTGCTGGAGCTCCTTGAAGAAAGAAGAAGAAGATACCAAGAACCTGGTCCTAATTTTTCTGAAGCACGAAGAGGGAGAGAAGATCCATCACAACGGCAGGTGAAGGAATGCATTCACCTACTTAGGATGAAAGCTCGACGACGTGCGAAGGGCCAATGGTAAATGTGCTGCGGGAACTCCTTGAAGAAAGAAGAAGAAGGTACCGAGAACCTGGTCATAATTCTTCTGAAGCACCAAAAAAAAGGGGGGGAGAAGATCCACCGCAACGGCTACTAGTGGAGACAGCATCGGTCCAAGCACGGGACACTGCAACACAAACTTCAAGTCCTAAATTCAACCAGATTCTAGTCTTGAACCTGAACCAAATTCTGAAATCAATTCCTTACCCTGAGTCAAATCCTAACCCTTAACCAAATTGCAAACTAAATCCTAAACTTGACCAAATCTAGATTCCAGAATGAATTTTAAATCCAACCAAATATCTAAAAATTTACGATTTAATTTAATTAAATTACAAAACGAAAAGGCGAAACTATAATCGAATCACATTTTTTTATTTTAAAGCAGGCCCTAAAAGAAAAAAGAAGAATTTTTCTTCAAACGCATAAAAGAAAACATTGGACGTGATGGGACACTGGAGGGCGCCCTTGACACATTAAATCGCGTTGGTACCAACGGACCTCAGTTAGACGTGAATATTATGGACTTAATATTATCCTTTGAATTTAGAAACGAGTAAGTTGGAAAACACTATTAAATAGTATTAAGAGGTTTTTCAATAAGTTTGATTCTAATCGAATTTTGGAACGAATGCTTTGGTTGGCATGATTGCTGGCGGAGGATTGCTCTGACGTACGGCGAAAAAAAAGGTGGGGGCTACTTCCGGTTTGGCTAATGTTTACTAGCTGCCTTGTTTACGAGACTATTGATTCCACATACGGAGTTGGATTAAGGTGAGTGAGTGTTTTTAACGGACAAAAGTGACCGGGTAGTGCAAATAAACAATACCAATCTAAATGTATTCTATTATTTTCACCGGGAGGAGTAATTTTAAGAATATTATGTGTTATCGGGGGCCGCCATGACTTTGGCAAGGGCTTATGGGTATTTCTTAGTTGCTAATGCTCGCTAGCTGCGGTACGCGTAGGACGATATCGCTCCAAATAGGTGACTAGTTCGGTGATATATGTTGAATTTACGGCCGAATGGGACCGGGTGTCAATACAGGAACGGGCTCAGGAGGTTAAAACAAAAATTATTTGTTCGTTATTGATTTACGAAAGGACTTAGGTATTATTAGTGTCTATGGGCGGCGCCATTGTTTTGGGGCTGGGGCTTATGGGTACTTCGGCATTGCTAATGCTCATAACATTAGCTACGATACGCCTACAGCTATTTCGTTACAAATATACGATCTTATTAATGTTATAAATTGATTTTACGGATGAATGGAATCGGGTAAAATACTTTAATAATACCAGGGGATTTGTGGACATTTTATTCCATTTTGATCGTTGTTTGGGAGAGATGATGTTGTGGAAGATAGGGGGATTACAGAAGCTGCCGGAGTAACGGACAGGAGTTTACGAGTACTTCTGGGGGGTTGGTACCTAGGAGTATCGCGATTTACGTTGATTTGTATTTCTAAATGTACGATATGATTTAATAAAAAATATGAATTGAATTTTTAATAAAAAACTATGAATTGAATTTACATCTGAATGTTTTACGACTAACACAATTAAAGAGTGCCAATAGGTTATAGCCGAATTTTTTAGTGCTTATCAGTTGAATGGGGGGGCGTGATTGGAGGACGAGAGCCGCCACGATGATTCGCCAAGGCTCTTGAGGGGGACGTTCAACGGTGGCGCTGTGACGCAGGAGAGTGGCACTGGGGAAGACCTTCTTTCCAGGTAATATGTAAGGTTACTCCGATTCTTTGAGAGAAACTTCTTTGATGACATAAAATGTATTAAGAGTGGAAATAATACCTTAAAGGTCATTAGCACAGGTAGGCCACATAGAGTCCAATTTGCATTTATAATAATAAAGGTGGTCCCCCAATAAAACTGAAATGAAGCAAAACAACATTAAGAGGAAAACAACATTAAATGGAATACAAAGGTGGTTCATGTACAGTTAATAGTTGAACAAATCGGTACAACAAAAGGACTAGAAGACTGACCAATTGATCTACTCTGTCTGCGTTAAAGCTGGAGAGTTGACTGGACAAGCTACTGGAATTTCAATTGACGAAGTAGACACGCTCCGGGGCTTGATCGACCCCGGCGGGGCCTCCCTTGGGCGAGGGTGTCTGGTGATAATGGCCGAAACACTCTAAGACCCCAAGGTCCACTACTGATGAGGTGTCTACAAAATTTTGACATCCAAATTACCTACAACAATGACCCTTTCTAAACAAAACAGTTTTTTTAACAAAAATAGATTTATGGAAAAAAAATATATTAGTTCAAACACAACTAAGGGTTAATGGACACAATTAATACAAGGGTGGTCGAAAAAAGAAGAGAAAGAGAATGACCTCTAACCCTAACCCCTGACCTCTAACCCTAGCCTTGACCCATAACCCCTAATCCTTAGCCCTAGCCCTACTAACCATACTAACCCTAACCCCTGACCCCTAACCTTAACCCCTAATTCTAACCCCTAACCCTAACCCCTAAATCCTAACCCTTGACCCCTAGCCCTGATCCTACTAACCCTAACCCCTGACCCTAACCCCTAACCCCTGACCCTTACCCTAAACCTAACCTTAATCTCTAAGGAAAACAGTTGATTGAATATAAAAACAAAACATTAGGTCAAGAATAATGCAAAGTGAATAGGCATAATGTAATCCAAGGTTGGAAGGGTAGGTGAGTTTCTCTCAATTTTTTCTCTCTCAACTTTTTTTTCCATCTTGCTGGCCGAAGACCTGGGTAGCGCCTCAGCTACTCGGGGGAGGTTCTGGCAGAGGTGCAGTCACACTTCGCCGTCCTTCGTACCCAATCCAGATTTTATGTGACCTGGTACGGCGGGTTTACTGCGGGGACATGCGTAGGCCCGTGCCTTCCGTTGCCTTCTATCTAACCGACAGGGTCGGCGGACCCTTTGGGGAAGGTTTAGCGAGACAAACTCAAAATACCTAACCAGCCAGTGCCCTTCGGACACCCGAGTATTACCTTAAGCCAAATTATCGGGTCGCATACTTTTCTAATTTTCCCGTTTCCCTGATATTTTCACCCTCTCGTCCCTCCTCCCCTCCTCTCAAGGGTAGAAGAGGGACGCCACCACGTGTCGGGTTTTTGGTCGAGATGCAGTCACATTTCCCAGTACCTGTCCGTGGACTCTCCTTTTCTTTATTTTTCTCTAACGCTTACTTTCTTGTTAAATAACTTCTCCCTCCCGTCCCTCCTCCCCTTCTGTCAAGGGTCGGAGAGGGAGAGGACCACGGGTTGGGTTTTGGTAGAGATGGCCTCATTTCCCATTGCCTTTCCGTGGTCTCTCTCTTTTATATTTCTCTAATTCTCACTTTCTCGCTATTGGCTAGAATAAAAAGGGCGCAGAGAGGCAATTTTTCCAACCTGGTTAGGGCCATCTTCAACCTCTACATAAGGCAGTGGAATGCTTGCAATCTACCTGAACATAGACTCTACAGGACCACTAGGAGCGAGGGGAGCAAGCCCTGAGAAGAAGGATAGGTTCCCTCACTTCGGAGGATGAATCAAGAGCACGGATTTGCAGGGCCTTTTCCATTGCGGCCTGAGAGGAGACGGGAGAGACGCCAATGGTGAGTTAAGAAGATGAAGACGAAGGTGAGGTAGAAGAAATAGCTTAGCCACCACTCATTGGAACGGGGAGAGGCCACACGGAGGAACTGAGAGAAACCCACAAAACTTACCAGCAGGTGAAGGAAGGCATTCACCCACTCAGGAAGAAAACTCGACGACGCGGGGAGTGCAAACAGCGGTAGATGTGCTGCTGGAGCTCCTTGAAGAAAGAAGAAGAAGATACCAAGAACCTGGTCCTAATTTTTCTGAAGCACGAAGAGGGAGAGAAGATCCATCACAACGGCAGGTGAAGGAATGCATTCACCTACTTAGGATGAAAGCTCGACGACGTGCGAAGGGCCAATGGTAAATGTGCTGCGGGAACTCCTTGAAGAAAGAAGAAGAAGGTACCGAGAACCTGGTCATAATTCTTCTGAAGCACCAAAAAAAAGGGGGGGAGAAGATCCACCGCAACGGCTACTAGTGGAGACAGCATCGGTCCAAGCACGGGACACTGCAACACAAACTTCAAGTCCTAAATTCAACCAGATTCTAGTCTTGAACCTGAACCAAATTCTGAAATCAATTCCTTACCCTGAGTCAAATCCTAACCCTTAACCAAATTGCAAACTAAATCCTAAACTTGACCAAATCTAGATTCCAGAATGAATTTTAAATCCAACCAAATATCTAAAAATTTACGATTTAATTTAATTAAATTACAAAACGAAAAGGCGAAACTATAATCGAATCACATTTTTTTATTTTAAAGCAGGCCCTAAAAGAAAAAAGAAGAATTTTTCTTCAAACGCATAAAAGAAAACATTGGACGTGATGGGACACTGGAGGGCGCCCTTGACACATTAAATCGCGTTGGTACCAACGGACCTCAGTTAGACGTGAATATTATGGACTTAATATTATCCTTTGAATTTAGAAACGAGTAAGTTGGAAAACACTATTAAATAGTATTAAGAGGTTTTTCAATAAGTTTGATTCTAATCGAATTTTGGAACGAATGCTTTGGTTGGCATGATTGCTGGCGGAGGATTGCTCTGACGTACGGCGAAAAAAAAGGTGGGGGCTACTTCCGGTTTGGCTAATGTTTACTAGCTGCCTTGTTTACGAGACTATTGATTCCACATACGGAGTTGGATTAAGGTGAGTGAGTGTTTTTAACGGACAAAAGTGACCGGGTAGTGCAAATAAACAATACCAATCTAAATGTATTCTATTATTTTCACCGGGAGGAGTAATTTTAAGAATATTATGTGTTATCGGGGGCCGCCATGACTTTGGCAAGGGCTTATGGGTATTTCTTAGTTGCTAATGCTCGCTAGCTGCGGTACGCGTAGGACGATATCGCTCCAAATAGGTGACTAGTTCGGTGATATATGTTGAATTTACGGCCGAATGGGACCGGGTGTCAATACAGGAACGGGCTCAGGAGGTTAAAACAAAAATTATTTGTTCGTTATTGATTTACGAAAGGACTTAGGTATTATTAGTGTCTATGGGCGGCGCCATTGTTTTGGGGCTGGGGCTTATGGGTACTTCGGCATTGCTAATGCTCATAACATTAGCTACGATACGCCTACAGCTATTTCGTTACAAATATACGATCTTATTAATGTTATAAATTGATTTTACGGATGAATGGAATCGGGTAAAATACTTTAATAATACCAGGGGATTTGTGGACATTTTATTCCATTTTGATCGTTGTTTGGGAGAGATGATGTTGTGGAAGATAGGGGGATTACAGAAGCTGCCGGAGTAACTGACAGGAGTTTACGAGTACTTCTGGGGGGTTGGTACCTAGGAGTATCGCGATTTACGTTGATTGGTATTTCTAAATGTACGATTTGATTTAATAAAAAATATGAATTGAATTTTTAATAAAAAACTATGAATTGAATTTACATCTGAATGTTTTACGACTAACACAATTAAAGAGTGCCAATGGGTTATAGCCGAATTTTTTAGTGCTTATCAGTTGAATGGGGGGGCGTGATTGGAGGACGAGAGCCGCCACGATGATTCGCCAAGGCTCTTGAGGGGGACGTTCAACGGTGGCGCTGTGACGCAGGAGAGTGGCACTGGGGAAGACCTTCTTTCCAGGTAATATGTAAGGTTACTCCGATTCTTTGAGAGAAACTTCTTTGATGACATAAAATGTATTAAGAGTGGAAATAATACCTTAAAGGTCATTAGCACAGGTAGGCCACATAGAGTCCAATTTGCATTTATAATAATAAAGGTGGTCCCCCAATAAAACTGAAATGAAGCAAAACAACATTAAGAGGAAAACAACATTAAATGGAATACAAAGGTGGTTCATGTACAGTTAATAGTTGAACAAATCGGTACAACAAAAGGACTAGAAGACTGACCAATTGATCTACTCTGTCTGCGTTAAAGCTGGAGAGTTGACTGGACAAGCTACTGGAATTTCAATTGACGAAGTAGACACGCTCCGGGGCTTGATCGACCCCGGCGGGGCCTCCCTTGGGCGAGGGTGTCTGGTGATAATGGCCGAAACACTCTAAGACCCCAAGGTCCACTACTGATGAGGTGTCTACAAAATTTTGACATCCAAATTACCTACAACAATGACCCTTTCTAAACAAAACAGTTTTTTTAACAAAAATAGATTTATGGAAAAAAAATATATTAGTTCAAACACAACTAAGGGTTAATGGACACAATTAATACAAGGGTGGTCGAAAAAAGAAGAGAAAGAGAATGACCTCTAACCCTAACCCCTGACCTCTAACCCTAGCCTTGACCCATAACCCCTAATCCTTAGCCCTAGCCCTACTAACCATACTAACCCTAACCCCTGACCCCTAACCTTAACCCCTAATTCTAACCCCTAACCCTAACCCCTAAATCCTAACCCTTGACCCCTAGCCCTGATCCTACTAACCCTAACCCCTGACCCTAACCCCTAACCCCTGACCCTTACCCTAAACCTAACCTTAATCTCTAAGGAAAACAGTTGATTGAATATAAAAACAAAACATTAGGTCAAGAATAATGCAAAGTGAATAGGCATAATGTAATCCAAGGTTGGAAGGGTAGGTGAGTTTCTCTCAATTTTTTCTCTCTCAACTTTTTTTTCCATCTTGCTGGCCGAAGACCTGGGTAGCGCCTCAGCTACTCGGGGGAGGTTCTGGCAGAGGTGCAGTCACACTTCGCCGTCCTTCGTACCCAATCCAGATTTTATGTGACCTGGTACGGCGGGTTTACTGCGGGGACATGCGTAGGCCCGTGCCTTCCGTTGCCTTCTATCTAACCGACAGGGTCGGCGGACCCTTTGGGGAAGGTTTAGCGAGACAAACTCAAAATACCTAACCAGCCAGTGCCCTTCGGACACCCGAGTATTACCTTAAGCCAAATTATCGGGTCGCATACTTTTCTAATTTTCCCGTTTCCCTGATATTTTCACCCTCTCGTCCCTCCTCCCCTCCTCTCAAGGGTAGAAGAGGGACGCCACCACGTGTCGGGTTTTTGGTCGAGATGCAGTCACATTTCCCAGTACCTGTCCGTGGACTCTCCTTTTCTTTATTTTTCTCTAACGCTTACTTTCTTGTTAAATAACTTCTCCCTCCCGTCCCTCCTCCCCTTCTGTCAAGGGTCGGAGAGGGAGAGGACCACGGGTTGGGTTTTGGTAGAGATGGCCTCATTTCCCATTGCCTTTCCGTGGTCTCTCTCTTTTATATTTCTCTAATTCTCACTTTCTCGCTATTGGCTAGAATAAAAAGGGCGCAGAGAGGCAACTTTTCCAACCTGGTTAGGGCCATCTTCAACCTCTACATAAGGCAGTGGAATGCTTGCAATCTACCTGAACATAGACTCTACAGGACCACTAGGAGCGAGGGGAGCAAGCCCTGAGAAGAAGGATAGGTTCCCTCACTTCGGAGGATGAATCAAGAGCACGGATTTGCAGGGCCTTTTCCATTGCGGCCTGAGAGGAGACGGGAGAGACGCCAATGGGGAGTTAAGAAGATGAAGACGAAGGTGAGGTAGAAGAAATAGCTTAGCCACCACTCATTGGAACGGGGAGAGGCCACACGGAGGAACTGAGAGAAACCCACAAAACTTACCAGCAGGTGAAGGAAGGCATTCACCCACTCAGGAAGAAAACTCGACGACGCGGGGAGTGCAAACAGCGGTAGATGTGCTGCTGGAGCTCCTTGAAGAAAGAAGAAGAAGATACCAAGAACCTGGTCCTAATTTTTCTGAAGCACGAAGAGGGAGAGAAGATCCATCACAACGGCAGGTGAAGGAATGCATTCACCTACTTAGGATGAAAGCTCGACGACGTGCGAAGGGCCAATGGTAAATGTGCTGCGGGAACTCCTTGAAGAAAGAAGAAGAAGGTACCGAGAACCTGGTCATAATTCTTCTGAAGCACCAAAAAAAAGGGGGGGAGAAGATCCACCGCAACGGCTACTAGTGGAGACAGCATCGGTCCAAGCACGGGACACTGCAACACAAACTTCAAGTCCTAAATTCAACCAGATTCTAGTCTTGAACCTGAACCAAATTCTGAAATCAATTCCTTACCCTGAGTCAAATCCTAACCCTTAACCAAATTGCAAACTAAATCCTAAACTTGACCAAATCTAGATTCCAGAATGAATTTTAAATCCAACCAAATATCTAAAAATTTACGATTTAATTTAATTAAATTACAAAACGAAAAGGCGAAACTATAATCGAATCACATTTTTTTATTTTAAAGCAGGCCCTAAAAGAAAAAAGAAGAATTTTTCTTCAAACGCATAAAAGAAAACATTGGACGTGATGGGACACTGGAGGGCGCCCTTGACACATTAAATCGCGTTGGTACCAACGGACCTCAGTTAGACGTGAATATTATGGACTTAATATTATCCTTTGAATTTAGAAACGAGTAAGTTGGAAAACACTATTAAATAGTATTAAGAGGTTTTTCAATAAGTTTGATTCTAATCGAATTTTGGAACGAATGCTTTGGTTGGCATGATTGCTGGCGGAGGATTGCTCTGACGTACGGCGAAAAAAAAGGTGGGGGCTACTTCCGGTTTGGCTAATGTTTACTAGCTGCCTTGTTTACGAGACTATTGATTCCACATACGGAGTTGGATTAAGGTGAGTGAGTGTTTTTAACGGACAAAAGTGACCGGGTAGTGCAAATAAACAATACCAATCTAAATGTATTCTATTATTTTCACCGGGAGGAGTAATTTTAAGAATATTATGTGTTATCGGGGGCCGCCATGACTTTGGCAAGGGCTTATGGGTATTTCTTAGTTGCTAATGCTCGCTAGCTGCGGTACGCGTAGGACGATATCGCTCCAAATAGGTGACTAGTTCGGTGATATATGTTGAATTTACGGCCGAATGGGACCGGGTGTCAATACAGGAACGGGCTCAGGAGGTTAAAACAAAAATTATTTGTTCGTTATTGATTTACGAAAGGACTTAGGTATGATTAGTGTCTATGGGCGGCGCCATTGTTTTGGGGCTGGGGCTTATGGGTGCTTCCGCATTGCTAATGCTCATAACATTAGCTACGATACGCCTACAGCTATTTCGTTACAAATATACGATCTTATTAATGTTATAAATTAATTTTACGGATGAATGGAATCGGGTAAAATACTTTAATAATACCAGGGGATTTGTGGACATTTTATTCCATTTTGATCGTTGTTTGGGAGAGATGATGTTGTGGAAGATAGGGGGATTACAGAAGCTGCCGGAGTAACTGACAGGAGTTTACGAGTACTTCTGGGGGGTTGGTACCTAGGAGTATCGCGATTTACGTTGATTTGTATTTCTAAATGTACGATATGATTTAATAAAAAATATGAATTGAATTTTTAATAAAAAACTATGAATTGAATTTACATCTGAATGTTTTACGACTAACACAATTAAAGAGTGCCAATGGGTTATAGCCGAATTTTTTAGTGCTTATCAGTTGAATGGGGGGGCGTGATTGGAGGACGAGAGCCGCCACGATGATTCGCCAAGGCTCTTGAGGGGGACGTTCAACGGTGGCGCTGTGACGCAGGAGAGTGGCACTGGGGAAGACCTTCTTTCCAGGTAATATGTAAGGTTACTCCGATTCTTTGAGAGAAACTTCTTTGATGACATAAAATGTATTAAGAGTGGAAATAATACCTTAAAGGTCATTAGCACAGGTAGGCCACATAGAGTCCAATTTGCATTTATAATAATAAAGGTGGTCCCCCAATAAAACTGAAATGAAGCAAAACAACATTAAGAGGAAAACAACATTAAATGGAATACAAAGGTGGTTCATGTACAGTTAATAGTTGAACAAATCGGTACAACAAAAGGACTAGAAGACTGACCAATTGATCTACTCTGTCTGCGTTAAAGCTGGAGAGTTGACTGGACAAGCTACTGGAATTTCAATTGACGAAGTAGACACGCTCCGGGGCTTGATCGACCCCGGCGGGGCCTCCCTTGGGCGAGGGTGTCTGGTGATAATGGCCGAAACACTCTAAGACCCCAAGGTCCACTACTGATGAGGTGTCTACAAAATTTTGACATCCAAATTACCTACAACAATGACCCTTTCTAAACAAAACAATTTTTTTAACAAAAATAGATTTAGAAAAAAAATATATTAGTTCAAACACAATTAAGGGTTAATGGACACAATTAATACAAGGGTGGTCGAAAAAAGAAGAGAAAGAGAATGACCTCTAACCCTAACCCCTGACCTCTAACCCTAGCCTTGACCCATAACCCCTAATCCTTAGCCCTAGCCCTACTAACCATACTAACCCTAACCCCTGACCCCTAACCTTAACCCCTAATTCTAACCCCTAACCCTAACCCCTAAATCCTAACCCTTGACCCCTAGCCCTGATCCTACTAACCCTAACCCCTGACCCTAACCCCTAACCCCTGACCCTTACCCTAAACCTAACCTTAATCTCTAAGGAAAACAGTTGATTGAATATAAAAACAAAACATTAGGTCAAGAATAATGCAAAGTGAATAGGCATAATGTAATCCAAGGTTGGAAGGGTAGGTGAGTTTCTCTCAATTTTTTCTCTCTCAACTTTTTTTTCCATCTTGCTGGCCGAAGACCTGGGTAGCGCCTCAGCTACTCGGGGGAGGTTCTGGCAGAGGTGCAGTCACACTTCGCCGTCCTTCGTACCCAATCCAGATTTTATGTGACCTGGTACGGCGGGTTTACTGCGGGGACATGCGTAGGCCCGTGCCTTCCGTTGCCTTCTATCTAACCGACAGGGTCGGCGGACCCTTTGGGGAAGGTTTAGCGAGACAAACTCAAAATACCTAACCAGCCAGTGCCCTTCGGACACCCGAGTATTACCTTAAGCCAAATTATCGGGTCGCATACTTTTCTAATTTTCCCGTTTCCCTGATATTTTCACCCTCTCGTCCCTCCTCCCCTCCTCTCAAGGGTAGAAGAGGGACGCCACCACGTGTCGGGTTTTTGGTCGAGATGCAGTCACATTTCCCAGTACCTGTCCGTGGACTCTCCTTTTCTTTATTTTTCTCTAACGCTTACTTTCTTGTTAAATAACTTCTCCCTCCCGTCCCTCCTCCCCTTCTGTCAAGGGTCGGAGAGGGAGAGGACCACGGGTTGGGTTTTGGTAGAGATGGCCTCATTTCCCATTGCCTTTCCGTGGTCTCTCTCTTTTATATTTCTCTAATTCTCACTTTCTCGCTATTGGCTAGAATAAAAAGGGCGCAGAGAGGCAACTTTTCCAACCTGGTTAGGGCCATCTTCAACCTCTACATAAGGCAGTGGAATGCTTGCAATCTACCTGAACATAGACTCTACAGGACCACTAGGAGCGAGGGGAGCAAGCCCTGAGAAGAAGGATAGGTTCCCTCACTTCGGAGGATGAATCAAGAGCACGGATTTGCAGGGCCTTTTCCATTGCGGCCTGAGAGGAGACGGGAGAGACGCCAATGGTGAGTTAAGAAGATGAAGACGAAGGTGAGGTAGAAGAAATAGCTTAGCCACCACTCATTGGAACGGGGAGAGGCCACACGGAGGAACTGAGAGAAACCCACAAAACTTACCAGCAGGTGAAGGAAGGCATTCACCCACTCAGGAAGAAAACTCGACGACGCGGGGAGTGCAAACAGCGGTAGATGTGCTGCTGGAGCTCCTTGAAGAAAGAAGAAGAAGATACCAAGAACCTGGTCCTAATTTTTCTGAAGCACGAAGAGGGAGAGAAGATCCATCACAACGGCAGGTGAAGGAATGCATTCACCTACTTAGGATGAAAGCTCGACGACGTGCGAAGGGCCAATGGTAAATGTGCTGCGGGAACTCCTTGAAGAAAGAAGAAGAAGGTACCGAGAACCTGGTCATAATTCTTCTGAAGCACCAAAAAAAAGGGGGGGAGAAGATCCACCGCAACGGCTACTAGTGGAGACAGCATCGGTCCAAGCACGGGACACTGCAACACAAACTTCAAGTCCTAAATTCAACCAGATTCTAGTCTTGAACCTGAACCAAATTCTGAAATCAATTCCTTACCCTGAGTCAAATCCTAACCCTTAACCAAATTGCAAACTAAATCCTAAACTTGACCAAATCTAGATTCCAGAATGAATTTTAAATCCAACCAAATATCTAAAAATTTACGATTTAATTTAATTAAATTACAAAACGAAAAGGCGAAACTATAATCGAATCACATTTTTTTATTTTAAAGCAGGCCCTAAAAGAAAAAAGAAGAATTTTTCTTCAAACGCATAAAAGAAAACATTGGACGTGATGGGACACTGGAGGGCGCCCTTGACACATTAAATCGCGTTGGTACCAACGGACCTCAGTTAGACGTGAATATTATGGACTTAATATTATCCTTTGAATTTAGAAACGAGTAAGTTGGAAAACACTATTAAATAGTATTAAGAGGTTTTTCAATAAGTTTGATTCTAATCGAATTTTGGAACGAATGCTTTGGTTGGCATGATTGCTGGCGGAGGATTGCTCTGACGTACGGGGAAAAAAAAGGTGGGGGCTACTTCCGGTTTGGCTAATGTTTACTAGCTGCCTTGTTTACGAGACTATTGATTCCACATACGGAGTTGGATTAAGGTGAGTGAGTGTTTTTAACGGACAAAAGTGACCGGGTAGTGCAAATAAACAATACCAATCTAAATGTATTCTATTATTTTCACCGGGAGGAGTAATTTTAAGAATATTATGTGTTATCGGGGGCCGCCATGACTTTGGCAAGGGCTTATGGGTATTTCTTAGTTGCTAATGCTCGCTAGCTGCGGTACGCGTAGGACGATATCGCTCCAAATAGGTGACTAGTTCGGTGATATATGTTGAATTTACGGCCGAATGGGACCGGGTGTCAATACAGGAACGGGCTCAGGAGGTTAAAACAAAAATTATTTGTTCGTTATTGATTTACGAAAGGACTTAGGTATGATTAGTGTCTATGGGCGGCGCCATTGTTTTGGGGCTGGGGCTTATGGGTGCTTCCGCATTGCTAATGCTCATAACATTAGCTACGATACGCCTACAGCTATTTCGTTACAAATATACGATCTTATTAATGTTATAAATTAATTTTACGGATGAATGGAATCGGGTAAAATACTTTAATAATACCAGGGGATTTGTGGACATTTTATTCCATTTTGATCGTTGTTTGGGAGAGATGATGTTGTGGAAGATAGGGGGATTACAGAAGCTGCCGGAGTAACTGACAGGAGTTTACGAGTACTTCTGGGGGGTTGGTACCTAGGAGTATCGCGATTTACGTTGATTTGTATTTCTAAATGTACGATTTGATTTAATAAAAAATATGAATTGAATTTTTAATAAAAAACTATGAATTGAATTTACATCTGAATGTTTTACGACTAACACAATTAAAGAGTGCCAATGGGTTATAGCCGAATTTTTTAGTGCTTATCAGTTGAATGGGGGGGCGTGATTGGAGGACGAGAGCCGCCACGATGATTCGCCAAGGCTCTTGAGGGGGACGTTCAACGGTGGCGCTGTGACGCAGGAGAGTGGCACTGGGGAAGACCTTCTTTCCAGGTAATATGTAAGGTTACTCCGATTCTTTGAGAGAAACTTCTTTGATGACATAAAATGTATTAAGAGTGGAAATAATACCTTAAAGGTCATTAGCACAGGTAGGCCACATAGAGTCCAATTTGCATTTATAATAATAAAGGTGGTCCCCCAATAAAACTGAAATGAAGCAAAACAACATTAAGAGGAAAACAACATTAAATGGAATACAAAGGTGGTTCATGTACAGTTAATAGTTGAACAAATCGGTACAACAAAAGGACTAGAAGACTGACCAATTGATCTACTCTGTCTGCGTTAAAGCTGGAGAGTTGACTGGACAAGCTACTGGAATTTCAATTGACGAAGTAGACACGCTCCGGGGCTTGATCGACCCCGGCGGGGCCTCCCTTGGGCGAGGGTGTCTGGTGATAATGGCCGAAACACTCTAAGACCCCAAGGTCCACTACTGATGAGGTGTCTACAAAATTTTGACATCCAAATTACCTACAACAATGACCCTTTCTAAACAAAACAGTTTTTTTAACAAAAATAGATTTATGGAAAAAAAATATATTAGTTCAAACACAACTAAGGGTTAATGGACACAATTAATACAAGGGTGGTCGAAAAAAGAAGAGAAAGAGAATGACCTCTAACCCTAACCCCTGACCTCTAACCCTAGCCTTGACCCATAACCCCTAATCCTTAGCCCTAGCCCTACTAACCATACTAACCCTAACCCCTGACCCCTAACCTTAACCCCTAATTCTAACCCCTAACCCTAACCCCTAAATCCTAACCCTTGACCCCTAGCCCTGATCCTACTAACCCTAACCCCTGACCCTAACCCCTAACCCCTGACCCTTACCCTAAACCTAACCTTAATCTCTAAGGAAAACAGTTGATTGAATATAAAAACAAAACATTAGGTCAAGAATAATGCAAAGTGAATAGGCATAATGTAATCCAAGGTTGGAAGGGTAGGTGAGTTTCTCTCAATTTTTTCTCTCTCAACTTTTTTTTCCATCTTGCTGGCCGAAGACCTGGGTAGCGCCTCAGCTACTCGGGGGAGGTTCTGGCAGAGGTGCAGTCACACTTCGCCGTCCTTCGTACCCAATCCAGATTTTATGTGACCTGGTACGGCGGGTTTACTGCGGGGACATGCGTAGGCCCGTGCCTTCCGTTGCCTTCTATCTAACCGACAGGGTCGGCGGACCCTTTGGGGAAGGTTTAGCGAGACAAACTCAAAATACCTAACCAGCCAGTGCCCTTCGGACACCCGAGTATTACCTTAAGCCAAATTATCGGGTCGCATACTTTTCTAATTTTCCCGTTTCCCTGATATTTTCACCCTCTCGTCCCTCCTCCCCTCCTCTCAAGGGTAGAAGAGGGACGCCACCACGTGTCGGGTTTTTGGTCGAGATGCAGTCACATTTCCCAGTACCTGTCCGTGGACTCTCCTTTTCTTTATTTTTCTCTAACGCTTACTTTCTTGTTAAATAACTTCTCCCTCCCGTCCCTCCTCCCCTTCTGTCAAGGGTCGGAGAGGGAGAGGACCACGGGTTGGGTTTTGGTAGAGATGGCCTCATTTCCCATTGCCTTTCCGTGGTCTCTCTCTCTTTTATATTTCTCTAATTCTCACTTTCTCGCTATTGGCTAGAATAAAAAGGGCGCAGAGAGGCAACTTTTCCAACCTGGTTAGGGCCATCTTCAACCTCTACATAAGGCAGTGGAATGCTTGCAATCTACCTGAACATAGACTCTACAGGACCACTAGGAGCGAGGGGAGCAAGCCCTGAGAAGAAGGATAGGTTCCCTCACTTCGGAGGATGAATCAAGAGCACGGATTTGCAGGGCCTTTTCCATTGCGGCCTGAGAGGAGACGGGAGAGACGCCAATGGTGAGTTAAGAAGATGAAGACGAAGGTGAGGTAGAAGAAATAGCTTAGCCACCACTCATTGGAACGGGGAGAGGCCACACGGAGGAACTGAGAGAAACCCACAAAACTTACCAGCAGGTGAAGGAAGGCATTCACCCACTCAGGAAGAAAACTCGACGACGCGGGGAGTGCAAACAGCGGTAGATGTGCTGCTGGAGCTCCTTGAAGAAAGAAGAAGAAGATACCAAGAACCTGGTCCTAATTTTTCTGAAGCACGAAGAGGGAGAGAAGATCCATCACAACGGCAGGTGAAGGAATGCATTCACCTACTTAGGATGAAAGCTCGACGACGTGCGAAGGGCCAATGGTAAATGTGCTGCGGGAACTCCTTGAAGAAAGAAGAAGAAGGTACCGAGAACCTGGTCATAATTCTTCTGAAGCACCAAAAAAAAGGGGGGGAGAAGATCCACCGCAACGGCTACTAGTGGAGACAGCATCGGTCCAAGCACGGGACACTGCAACACAAACTTCAAGTCCTAAATTCAACCAGATTCTAGTCTTGAACCTGAACCAAATTCTGAAATCAATTCCTTACCCTGAGTCAAATCCTAACCCTTAACCAAATTGCAAACTAAATCCTAAACTTGACCAAATCTAGATTCCAGAATGAATTTTAAATCCAACCAAATATCTAAAAATTTACGATTTAATTTAATTAAATTACAAAACGAAAAGGCGAAACTATAATCGAATCACATTTTTTTATTTTAAAGCAGGCCCTAAAAGAAAAAAGAAGAATTTTTCTTCAAACGCATAAAAGAAAACATTGGACGTGATGGGACACTGGAGGGCGCCCTTGACACATTAAATCGCGTTGGTACCAACGGACCTCAGTTAGACGTGAATATTATGGACTTAATATTATCCTTTGAATTTAGAAACGAGTAAGTTGGAAAACACTATTAAATAGTATTAAGAGGTTTTTCAATAAGTTTGATTCTAATCGAATTTTGGAACGAATGCTTTGGTTGGCATGATTGCTGGCGGAGGATTGCTCTGACGTACGGCGAAAAAAAAAGGTGGGGGCTACTTCCGGTTTGGCTAATGTTTACTAGCTGCCTTGTTTACGAGACTATTGATTCCACATACGGAGTTGGATTAAGGTGAGTGAGTGTTTTTAACGGACAAAAGTGACCGGGTAGTGCAAATAAACAATACCAATCTAAATGTATTCTATTATTTTCACCGGGAGGAGTAATTTTAAGAATATTATGTGTTATCGGGGGCCGCCATGACTTTGGCAAGGGCTTATGGGTATTTCTTAGTTGCTAATGCTCGCTAGCTGCGGTACGCGTAGGACGATATCGCTCCAAATAGGTGACTAGTTCGGTGATATATGTTGAATTTACGGCCGAATGGGACCGGGTGTCAATACAGGAACGGGCTCAGGAGGTTAAAACAAAAATTATTTGTTCGTTATTGATTTACGAAAGGACTTAGGTATGATTAGTGTCTATGGGCGGCGCCATTGTTTTGGGGCTGGGGCTTATGGGTGCTTCCGCATTGCTAATGCTCATAACATTAGCTACGATACGCCTACAGCTATTTCGTTACAAATATACGATCTTATTAATGTTATAAATTAATTTTACGGATGAATGGAATCGGGTAAAATACTTTAATAATACCAGGGGATTTGTGGACATTTTATTCCATTTTGATCGTTGTTTGGGAGAGATGATGTTGTGGAAGATAGGGGGATTACAGAAGCTGCCGGAGTAACTGACAGGAGTTTACGAGTACTTCTGGGGGGTTGGTACCTAGGAGTATCGCGATTTACGTTGATTTGTATTTCTAAATGTACGATTTGATTTAATAAAAAATATGAATTGAATTTTTAATAAAAAACTATGAATTGAATTTACATCTGAATGTTTTACGACTAACACAATTAAAGAGTGCCAATGGGTTATAGCCGAATTTTTTAGTGCTTATCAGTTGAATGGGGGGGCGTGATTGGAGGACGAGAGCCGCCACGATGATTCGCCAAGGCTCTTGAGGGGGACGTTCAACGGTGGCGCTGTGACGCAGGAGAGTGGCACTGGGGAAGACCTTCTTTCCAGGTAATATGTAAGGTTACTCCGATTCTTTGAGAGAAACTTCTTTGATGACATAAAATGTATTAAGAGTGGAAATAATACCTTAAAGGTCATTAGCACAGGTAGGCCACATAGAGTCCAATTTGCATTTATAATAATAAAGGTGGTCCCCCAATAAAACTGAAATGAAGCAAAACAACATTAAGAGGAAAACAACATTAAATGGAATACAAAGGTGGTTCATGTACAGTTAATAGTTGAACAAATCGGTACAACAAAAGGACTAGAAGACTGACCAATTGATCTACTCTGTCTGCGTTAAAGCTGGAGAGTTGACTGGACAAGCTACTGGAATTTCAATTGACGAAGTAGACACGCTCCGGGGCTTGATCGACCCCGGCGGGGCCTCCCTTGGGCGAGGGTGTCTGGTGATAATGGCCGAAACACTCTAAGACCCCAAGGTCCACTACTGATGAGGTGTCTACAAAATTTTGACATCCAAATTACCTACAACAATGACCCTTTCTAAACAAAACAGTTTTTTTAACAAAAATAGATTTATGGAAAAAAAATATATTAGTTCAAACACAACTAAGGGTTAATGGACACAATTAATACAAGGGTGGTCGAAAAAAGAAGAGAAAGAGAATGACCTCTAACCCTAACCCCTGACCTCTAACCCTAGCCTTGACCCATAACCCCTAATCCTTAGCCCTAGCCCTACTAACCATACTAACCCTAACCCCTGACCCCTAACCTTAACCCCTAATTCTAACCCTAACCCTAACCCTAACCTTAACCTTTGACCCCTGACCCCTAACCCTAACCTTAATCTCTAAGGAAAACAGTTGGTTAAATATAAAAACAAAACATTAGGTCAAGAATAATGCAAAGTGAATAGGCATAATGTAATCCAAGGTTGGAAGGGTAGGTGAGTTTCTCTCAATTTTCTCTCTCAACTTTTTTTCCATCTTGCTGGCCGAAGACCTGGGTAGCGCCTCAGCTACTCGGGGGAGGTTCTGGTTGAGGTGCAGTCTCGCTTCGCCGGCCTTCGTACCCACTCCAAAATTTATGCGACTCTGGTACGGTGAGGTTTACTGACGGAGACATGCGTCGGCCTGTGCCCTCCGCTGCCTTCTATCTAACCAACTGGGTCGGCGGACCCTTTGGGGAATGTGTAGCGAGATAACCTTAAAAACCTAACCCTAACCCTAACCCTCTCACACCTGTTGCCAAAAAGAGGCCCCAGGATCCGGAGCCAGGGGGGGCGGCTGAGATTCAAAGCCAAAAATTAACGGTGTCCCTAGGCCCGCAGAGGAAGATCACAGTGGTGGCCAGTAAGCCCAGCTGCTTCCCTCCCCACCAGGACCGCCCAAGAGGGGTGTCTGCACAAGGGAATCGGGCTTTGTCCCCTGCCCCCAACCCTAACCCTGCCCCCAACCCTAACCCTACCCCCAACCCTAACCCTACCCCCAACCCTAACCCTTTCCCCAATCCCAGTCCCTATTTACGTCCCACCAGGAACAGAACTTCCAAACAGTGGAACAATTTTCATAATTAGGACAAATTGGTATTAATTAATTCGGACCCATATATCTGATACCTACCTGGATACTTACCTCCAATTGGAACCACGCGTCTGGTCCCCGGACCACGCCCACCTAAAAAAACTGAGTGAAAAAGAATAAGACAAAAGTCTCCAAATGTTCTCATTAACATAATTACGGATTTGCAAAAACCCAAATATACATATATCATCCACCTACCTATGCACTACTTACCTGCAGTTGGAACCGCAATCTTGGATCCTGGACCACGCCCACTTGGGAAAACAAAAACTAAAAACATATAAAACAAAAAAACTAAATTAGTATGTTTATATGTTTTTACAATACCAATTTCAAGCTGACCGGATTTTATTTGTTTTGTTTGAACCTAATATGATGGCTAGTTTAAATATGAAAGTTAATTGGAAAACGCAAATTTATGCTTAAACAAGTTACATTTCGAAAATGAAAATTCAAAAAACAAAAAAGGTTTAAAACTTCAACCAAGCTGAGGATATAAAAAGAACCCGTAAGGCAAAAAGCCTTTAGTGCGAATTTGGACTGCAAGCAAGACACATTGTTGCACCTCAAAAAACAAAAAAACAAAATTAATAGGTTTACATGATTTTTTCAATACCAATTTCAAGTTGATCGAATTTTAATTGATTTGTTTTGTCCTAATATGATGGCTAGTTTAAATATGAAAATAAATTGGAAAACGCAAATTTAAGCTTGAACAAGTTACATTTCTAAAACGAAAATTCGAAAAACAAAAAAGATTTAGAACTTCAACCAATAATAAAAGCTGAGAATTAAAAGAACCTGCAAGGCAAAAAGCCTTTAGTGCAAATTTGGACTGCAAACAAGACACGTTGTTGCACCTCATAAAACAAAAAAATATTTTTTCTTTTAATACATGTGTGCCAGACCTGATGAAGGCTTAAGATAGCCGAAACGTTGTCAGGGCACACATTACAATTGGCCAAACTAATTCAAAATAGAAACCTTATTAAAAACAACTTTATTAATTAATTAATTATATAACAAAGGCAATTTCTGAATCCACTGCCATGGATCAGGGGTGGACGACGGTCCACTATGGCCGGCGCCGCCGCTTTGCCCGTCAGAACCGTGAGCTGGGGGCTGGTTGGGGTCCTGGATGGATGGACCGTGCACTTCCCTTCCCCTCCTCGGAGGGGGGGGTCTCTGATCGCAAACCTAACCCTAACCCTAACCCCTAACCCTAACCCCTAACCCCTAACCCCTAACCCTAACCCTAACCCTGTGAACTCAAAGCAGCAGTCTTTATCAGTAAAAAAACAAAAAACAAAACACATTGCACTTCCATGTAGGGTTTTTCCACTTTTCATGACATTTACTTTGATACAGCAAAATGCAGGTCGCAATGGCAAATTTGTGCTACCACATAAAAAGCTATCAATAACTTTTCATGATAGCCATGTTTCCATGAAACGCCAAGTCTTGGTTTTCAGGGGCGATTGTTTCTATAAAATGCATGATTTTGTGATTACCCATGGCTTACGGCCATACTACCCTGAGAACGCCCGATCTCGGAAGCTAAGCAGGGTCGGGCCTGGTTAGTACTTGGATGGGAGACCGCCTGGGAATACCAGGTGCTGTAAGCTTTTTTTTTCTTTTTCCACTTCAATTGTTAAAGCAAATTTTGACAACACCCATTACGTATGGCATTCGGAAACTGCAAGCCGAGTTTTAACTCCGACATTGAAACTATACCCGAGTTTCAAATCTATATTGTGTGGCGTCATCCATAGCATTGTAGTTCACCTCTTTTACCGCTAGAGAGCAGACTATGTACAGTGAATAAAGAGGCTGGCTCCCTGTGAACTCAAAGCAGCAGTCTTTATCCGTAAAAAAAAAAAAAAAACACATTGCACTTCCATGTAGGGTTTTTCCACTTTTCATGACATTTACTTTGATACAGCAAAATGCAGGTCGCAATGGCAAATTTGTGCTACCACATAAAAAGCTGTCAATAACTTTTCATGATAGCCATGTTTCCATGAAACGCCAAGTCTTGGTTTTCAGGGGCGATTGTATCTATAAAATGCATTATTTTGCACTCAACCATGGCTTACGGCCATACTACCCTGAGAACGCCCGATCTCGTCCGATCTCGGAAGCTAAGCAGGGTCGGGCCTGGTTAGTACTTGGATGGGAGACCGCCTGGGAATACCAGGTGCTGTAAGCTTTTTTTTTCTTTTTCCACTTCAATTGTTAAAGCAAATTTTGACAACACCCATTACGTATGGCATTCGGAAACTGCAAGCCGAGTTTTAACTCCGACATTGACACTATACCCGAGTTTCAAATCTATATTGTGTGGCGTCATCCATAGCATTGTAGTTCACGTCTTTTACCGCTAGAGAGCAGACTATGTACAGTGAATAAAGAGGCTGGCTCCCTGTGAACTCAAAGCAGCAGTCTTTATCAGTAAAAAAACAAAAAACAAAACACATTGCACTTCCATGTAGGGTTTTTCCACTTTTCATGACATTTACTTTGATACAGCAAAATGCAGGTCGCAATGGCAAATTTGTGCTACCACATAAAAAGCTATCAATAACTTTTCATGATAGCCATGTTTCCATGAAACGCCAAGTCTTGGTTTTCAGGGGCGATTGTTTCTATAAAATGCATGATTTTGTGATTACCCATTTTCATGATAGCCATGTTTCCATGAAACGCCAAGTCTCAGGTTTTCGGACGAGATCGGGCGTTCTCAGGGTAGTATGGCCGTAAGCCATGGTTGAGTGCAAAATAATGCATTTTATAGATACAATCGCCCCTGAAAACCAAGACTTGGCGTTTCATGGAAACATGGCTATCATGAAAAGTTATTGACAGCTTTTTATGTGGTAGCACAAATTTGCCATTGCGACCTGCATTTTGCTGTATCAAAGTAAATGTCATGAAAAGTGGAAAAACCCTACATGGAAGTGCAATGTGTTTTTTTTTTTTTTTTTACGGATAAAGACTGCTGCTTTGAGTTCACAGGGAGCCAGCCTCTTTATTCACTGTACATAGTCTGCTCTCTAGCGGTAAAAGAGGTGAACTACAATGCTATGGATGACGCCACACAATATAGATTTGAAACTCGGGTATAGTTTCAATGTCGGAGTTAAAACTCGGCTTGCAGTTTCCGAATGCCATACGTAATGGGTGTTGTCAAAATTTGCTTTAACAATTGAAGTGGAAAAAGAAAAAAAAAGCTTACAGCACCTGGTATTCCCAGGCGGTCTCCCATCCAAGTACTAACCAGGCCCGACCCTGCTTAGCTTCCGAGATCGGACGAGATCGGGCGTTCTCAGGGTAGTATGGCCGTAAGCCATGGGTAATCACAAAATCATGCATTTTATAGAAACAATCGCCCCTGAAAACCAAGACTTGGCGTTTCATGGAAACATGGCTATCATGAAAAGTTATTGATAGCTTTTTATGTGGTAGCACAAATTTGCCATTGCGACCTGCATTTTGCTGTATCAAAGTAAATGTCATGAAAAGTGGAAAAACCCTACATGGAAGTGCAATGTGTTTTTTTTTTGTTTTTTTTACGGATAAAGACTGCTGCTTTGAGTTCACAGGGAGCCAGCCTCTTTATTCACTGTACATAGTCTGCTCTCTCGCGGTAAAAGACGTGAACTACAATGCTATGGATGACGCCACACAATATAGATTTGAAACTCGGGTATAGTTTCAATGTCGGAGTTAAAACTCGGCTTGCAGTTTCCGAATGCCATAGTAATGGGTGTTGTAAAAATTTGCTTTAACAATTGAAGTGGAAAAAAAAAAAAAAAAAGGCTTACAGCACCGGGTATTCCCAGGCGGTCTCCCATCCAAGTACTAACCAGGCCCGACCCTGCTTAGCTTCCGAGATCGGACGACATCGGGCGTTCTCAGGGTAGTATGGCCGTAAGCCATGGTTGAGTGC
This sequence comes from Syngnathus acus, assembly GCF_901709675.1. NCBI lineage: Eukaryota > Metazoa > Chordata > Actinopteri > Syngnathiformes > Syngnathidae > Syngnathus > Syngnathus acus. The sequence continues at coordinate 196,185 of NW_023590225.1, forward strand.
AAAATAATGCATTTTATAGATACAATCGCCCCTGAAAACCAAGACTTGGCGTTTCATGGAAACATGGCTATCATGAAAAGTTATTGACAGCTTTTTATGTGGTAGCACAAATTTGCCATTGCGACCTGCATTTTGCTGTATCAAAGTAAATGTCATGAAAAGTGGAAAAACCCTACATGGAAGTGCAATGTGTTTTTTTTTTTTTTTTTACGGATAAAGACTGCTGCTTTGAGTTCACAGGGAGCCAGCCTCTTTATTCACTGTACATAGTCTGCTCTCTAGCGGTAAAAGACGTGAACTACAATGCTATGGATGACGCCACACAATATAGATTTGAAACTCGGGTATAGTTTCAATGTCGGAGTTAAAACTCGGCTTGCAGTTTCCGAATGCCATACGTAATGGGTGTTGTCAAAATTTGCTTTAACAATTGAAGTGGAAAAAGAAAAAAAAAGCTTACAGCACCTGGTATTCCCAGGCGGTCTCCCATCCAAGTACTAACCAGGCCCGACCCTGCTTAGCTTCCGAGATCAGGCGTTCTCAGGGTAGTATGGCCGTAAGCCATGGGTAATCACAAAATCATGCATTTTATAGAAACAATCGCCCCTGAAAACCAAGACTTGGCGTTTCATGGAAACATGGCTATCATGAAAAGTTATTGATAGCTTTTTATGTGGTAGCACAAATTTGCCATTGCGACCTGCATTTTGCTGTATCAAAGTAAATGTCATGAAAAGTGGAAAAACCCTACATGGAAGTGCAATGTGTTTTTTTTTTTTTTTTTTTTACGGATAAAGACTGCTGCTTTGAGTTCACAGGGAGCCAGCCTCTTTATTCACTGTACATAGTCTGCTCTCTCGCGGTAAAAGACGTGAACTACAATGCTATGGATGACGCCACACAATATAGATTTGAAACTCGGGTATAGTTTCAATGTCGGAGTTAAAACTCGGCTTGCAGTTTCCGAATGCCATAGTAATGGGTGTTGTCAAAATTTGCTTTAACAATTGAAGTGGAAAAAAAAAAAAAAAAAAGCTTACAGCACCTGGTATTCCCAGGCGGTCTCCCATCCAAGTACTAACCAGGCCCGACCCTGCTTAGCTTCCGAGATCGGACGAGATCGGGCGTTCTCAGGGTAGTATGGCCGTAAGCCATGGTTGAGTGCAAAATAATGCATTTTATAGATACAATCGCCCCTGAAAACCAAGACTTGGCGTTTCATGGAAACATGGCTATCATGAAAAGTTATTGACAGCTTTTTATGTGGTAGCACAAATTTGCCATTGCGACCTGCATTTTGCTGTATCAAAGTAAATGTCATGAAAAGTGGAAAAACCCTACATGGAAGTGCAATGTGTTTTTTTTTTTTTTTTTACGGATAAAGACTGCTGCTTTGAGTTCACAGGGAGCCAGCCTCTTTATTCACTGTACATAGTCTGCTCTCTAGCGGTAAAAGAGGTGAACTACAATGCTATGGATGACGCCACACAATATAGATTTGAAACTCGGGTATAGTTTCAATGTCGGAGTTAAAACTCGGCTTGCAGTTTCCGAATGCCATACGTAATGGGTGTTGTCAAAATTTGCTTTAACAATTGAAGTGGAAAAAGAAAAAAAAAAGCTTACAGCACCTGGTATTCCCAGGCGGTCTCCCATCCAAGTACTAACCAGGCCCGACCCTGCTTAGCTTCCGAGATCGGACGAGATCGGGCGTTCTCAGGGTAGTATGGCCGTAAGCCATAGTTGAGCGCAAAATAATGCATTTTATAGAAACAATCGCCCCTGAAAACCAAGACTTGGCGTTTCATGGAAACATGGCTATCATGAAAAGTTATTGACAGCTTTTTATGTGGTAGCACAAATTTGCCATTGCGACCTGCATTTTGCTGTATCAAAGTAAATGTCATGAAAAGTGGAAAAACCCTACATGGAAGTGCAATGTTTTTTGTTTTTTGTTTTTTACGGATAAAGACTGCTGCCTTGAGTTCACAGGGAGCCAGCCTCTTTATTCACTGTACATAGTCTGCTCTCTAGCGGTAAAAGACGTGAACTACAATGCTATGGATGACGCCACACAATATAGATTTGAAACTCGGGTATAGTTTCAATGTCGGAGTTAAAACTCGGCTTGCAGTTTCCGAATGCCATACGTAATGGGTGTTGTCAAAATTTGCTTTAACAATTGAAGTGGAAAAAGAAAAAAAAAGCTTACAGCACCTGGTATTCCCAGGCGGTCTCCCATCCAAGTACTAACCAGGCCCGACCCTGCTTAGCTTCCGAGATCGGACGAGATCGGGCGTTCTCAGGGTAGTATGGCCGTAAGCCATGGTTGAGCGCAAAATAATGCATTTTATAGATACAATCGCCCCTGAAAACCAAGACTTGGCGTTTCATGGAAACATGGCTATCATGAAAAGTTATTGACAGCTTTTTATGTGGTAGCACAAATTTGCCATTGCGACCTGCATTTTGCTGTATCAAAGTAAATGTCATGAAAAGTGGAAAAACCCTACATGGAAGTGCAATGTGTTTTTTTTTTTTTTTTTTTACGGATAAAGACTGCTGCTTTGAGTTCACAGGGAGCCAGCCTCTTTATTCACTGTACATAGTCTGCTCTCTAGCGGTAAAAGACGTGAACTACAATGCTATGGATGACGCCACACAATATAGATTTTAAACTCGGGTATAGTTTCAATGTCGGAGTTAAAACTCGGCTTGCAGTTTCCGAATGCCATACGTAATGGGTGTTGTCAAAATTTGCTTTAACAATTGAAGTGGAAAAAAGAAAAAAAAAGCTTACAGCACCTGGTATTCCCAGGCGGTCTCCCATCCAAGTACTAACCAGGCCCGACCCTGCTTAGCTTCCGAGATCGGACGAGATCGGGCGTTCTCAGGGTAGTATGGCCGTAAGCCATGGTTGAGTGCAAAATAATGCATTTTATAGATACAATCGCCCCTGAAAACCAAGACTTGGCGTTTCATGGAAACATGGCTATCATGAAAAGTTATTGACAGCTTTTTATGTGGTAGCACAAATTTGCCATTGCGACCTGCATTTTGCTGTATCAAAGTAAATGTCATGAAAAGTGGAAAAACCCTACATGGAAGTGCAATGTGTTTTTTTTGTTTTTTTTTTACGGATAAAGACTGCTGCCTTGAGTTCACAGGGAGCCAGCCTCTTTATTCACTGTACATAGTCTGCTCTCTAGCGGTAAAAGACGTGAACTACAATGCTATGGATGACGCCACACAATATAGATTTGAAACTCGGGTATAGTTTCAATGTCGGAGTTAAAACTCGGCTTGCAGTTTCCGAATGCCATACGTAATGGGTGTTGTCAAAATTTGCTTTAACAATTGAAGTGGAAAAAGAAAAAAAAAAGCTTACAGCACCTGGTATTCCCAGGCGGTCTCCCATCCAAGTACTAACCAGGCCCGACCCTGCTTAGCTTCCGAGATCGGGCGTTCTCAGGGTAGTATGGCCGTAAGCCATGGTTGAGTGCAAAATAATGCATTTTATAGATACAATCGCCCCTGAAAACCAAGACTTGGCGTTTCATGGAAACATGGCTATCATGAAAAGTTATTGACAGCTTTTTATGTGGTAGCACAAATTTGCCATTGCGACCTGCATTTTGCTGTATCAAAGTAAATGTCATGAAAAGTGGAAAAACCCTACATGGAAGTGCAATGTTTTTTTGTTTTTTTTTTACGGATAAAGACTGCTGCTTTGAGTTCACAGGGAGCCAGCCTCTTTATTCACTGTACATAGTCTGCTCTCTAGCGGTAAAAGACGTGAACTACAATGCTATGGATGACGCCACACAATATAGATTTGAAACTCGGGTATAGTTTCAATGTCGGAGTTAAAACTCGGCTTGCAGTTTCCGAATGCCATACGTAATGGGTGTTGTCAAAATTTGCTTTAACAATTGAAGTGGAAAAAGAAAAAAAAAAGCTTACAGCACCTGGTATTCCCAGGCGGTCTCCCATCCAAGTACTAACCAGGCCCGACCCTGCTTAGCTTCCGAGATCGGACGAGATCGGGCGTTCTCAGGGTAGTATGGCCGTAAGCCATGGTTGAGTGCAAAATAATGCATTTTATAGATACAATCGCCCCTGAAAACCAAGACTTGGCGTTTCATGGAAACATGGCTATCATGAAAAGTTATTGACAGCTTTTTATGTGGTAGCACAAATTTGCCATTGCGACCTGCATTTTGCTGTATCAAAGTAAATGTCATGAAAAGTGGAAAAACCCTACATGGAAGTGCAATGTGTTTTTTTTTTTTTTTTTTACGGATAAAGACTGCAGCTTTGAGTTCACAGGGAGCCAGCCTCTTTATTCACTGTACATAGTCTGCTCTCTAGCGGTAAAAGACGTGAACTACAATGCTATGGATGACGCCACACAATATAGATTTGAAACTCGGGTATAGTTTCAATGTCGGAGTTAAAACTCGGCTTGCAGTTTCCGAATGCCATACGTAATGGGTGTTGTCAAAATTTGCTTTAACAATTGAAGTGGAAAAAGAAAAAAAAAGCTTACAGCACCTGGTATTCCCAGGCGGTCTCCCATCCAAGTACTAACCAGGCCCGACCCTGCTTAGCTTCCGAGATCGGGCGTTCTCAGGGTAGTATGGCCGTAAGCCATGGGTAATCACAAAATCATGCATTTTATAGAAACAATCGCCCCTGAAAACCAAGACTGGCGTTTCATGGAAACATGGCTATCATGAAAAGTTATTGATAGCTTTTTATGTGGTAGCACAAATTTGCCATTGCGACCTGCATTTTGCTGTATCAAAGTAAATGTCATGAAAAGTGGAAAAACCCTACATGGAAGTGCAATGTGTTTTTTTTTTGTTTTTTTTTACGGATAAAGACTGCTGCTTTGAGTTCACAGGGAGCCAGCCTCTTTATTCACTGTACATAGTCTGCTCTCTCGCGGTAAAAGACGTGAACTACAATGCTATGGATGACGCCACACAATATAGATTTGAAACTCGGGTATAGTTTCAATGTCGGAGTTAAAACTCGGCTTGCAGTTTCCGAATGCCATAGTAATGGGTGTTGTAAAAATTTGCTTTAACAATTGAAGTGGAAAAAAAAAAAAAAAAAAAGCTTACAGCACCTGGTATTCCCAGGCGGTCTCCCATCCAAGTACTAACCAGGCCCGACCCTGCTTAGCTTCCGAGATCGGACGAGATCGGGCGTTCTCAGGGTAGTATGGCCGTAAGCCATGGTTGAGTGCAAAATAATGCATTTTATAGATACAATCGCCCCTGAAAACCAAGACTTGGCGTTTCATGGAAACATGGCTATCATGAAAAGTTATTGACAGCTTTTTATGTGGTAGCACAAATTTGCCATTGCGACCTGCATTTTGCTGTATCAAAGTAAATGTCATGAAAAGTGGAAAAACCCTACATGGAAGTGCAATGTGTTTTTTTTTTTTTTTTTACGGATAAAGACTGCTGCTTTGAGTTCACAGGGAGCCAGCCTCTTTATTCACTGTACATAGTCTGCTCTCTAGCGGTAAAAGACGTGAACTACAATGCTATGGATGACGCCACACAATATAGATTTGAAACTCGGGTATAGTTTCAATGTCGGAGTTAAAACTCGGCTTGCAGTTTCCGAATGCCATACGTAATGGGTGTTGTCAAAATTTGCTTTAACAATTGAAGTGGAAAAAGAAAAAAAAAGCTTACAGCACCTGGTATTCCCAGGCGGTCTCCCATCCAAGTACTAACCAGGCCCGACCCTGCTTAGCTTCCGAGATCGGGCGTTCTCAGGGTAGTATGGCCGTAAGCCATGGTTAATCACAAAATCATGCATTTTATAGAAACAATCGCCCCTGAAAACCAAGACTCGGCGTTTCATGGAAACATGGCTATCATGAAAAGTTATTGATAGCTTTTTATGTGGTAGCACAAATTTGCCATTGCGACCTGCATTTTGCTGTATCAAAGTAAATGTCATGAAAAGTGGAAAAACCCTACATGGAAGTGCAATGTGTTTTTTTTTTTTTTTTTTTACGGATAAAGACTGCTGCTTTGAGTTCACAGGGAGCCAGCCTCTTTATTCACTGTACATAGTCTGCTCTCTCGCGGTAAAAGACGTGAACTACAATGCTATGGATGACGCCACACAATATAGATTTGAAACTCGGGTATAGTTTCAATGTCGGAGTTAAAACTCGGCTTGCAGTTTCCGAATGCCATAGTAATGGGTGTTGTCAAAATTTGCTTTAACAATTGAAGTGGAAAAAAAAAAAAAAAAAAGCTTACAGCACCTGGTATTCCCAGGCGGTCTCCCATCCAAGTACTAACCAGGCCCGACCCTGCTTAGCTTCCGAGATCGGACGAGATCGGGCGTTCTCAGGGTAGTATGGCCGTAAGCCATGGTTGAGTGCAAAATAATGCATTTTATAGAAACAATCGCCCCTGAAAACCAAGACTTGGCGTTTCATGGAAACATGGCTATCATGAAAAGTTATTGATAGCTTTTTATGTGGTAGCACAAATTTGCCATTGCGACCTGCATTTTGCTGTATCAAAGTAAATGTCATGAAAAGTGGAAAAACCCTACATGGAAGTGCAATGTGTTTTGTTTTTTGTTTTTTTACTGATAAAGACTGCTGCTTTGAGTTCACAGGGAGCCAGCCTCTTTATTCACTGTACATAGTCTGCTCTCTAGCGGTAAAAGACGTGAACTACAATGCTATGGATGACGCCACACAATATAGATTTGAAACTCGGGTATAGTGTCAATGTCGGAGTTAAAACTCGGCTTGCAGTTTCCGAATGCCATACGTAATGGGTGTTGTCAAAATTTGCTTTAACAATTGAAGTGGAAAAAGAAAAAAAAAGCTTATAGCACCTGGTATTCCCAGGCGGTCTCCCATCCAAGTACTAACCAGGCACGACCCTGCTTAGCTTCCGAGATCGGACGAGATCGGGCGTTCTCAGGGTAGTATGGCCGTAAGCCATGGTTGAGTGCAAAATAATGCATTTTATAGATACAATCGCCCCTGAAAACCAAGACTTGGCGTTTCATGGAAACATGGCTATCATGAAAAGTTATTGACAGCTTTTTATGTGGTAGCACAAATTTGCCATTGCGACCTGCATTTTGCTGTATCAAAGTAAATGTCATGAAAAGTGGAAAAACCCTACATGGAAGTGCAATGTGTTTTTTTTTTTTTTTTTTTACGGATAAAGACTGCTGCTTTGAGTTCACAGGGAGCCAGCCTCTTTATTCACTGTACATAGTCTGCTCTCTCGCGGTAAAAGACGTGAACTACAATGCTATGGATGACGCCACACAATATAGATTTGAAACTCGGGTATAGTTTCAATGTCGGAGTTAAAACTCGGCTTGCAGTTTCCGAATGCCATAGTAATGGGTGTTGTCAAAATTTGCTTTAACAATTGAAGTGGAAAAAAAAAAAAAAAAAAGCTTACAGCACCTGGTATTCCCAGGCGGTCTCCCATCCAAGTACTAACCAGGCCCGACCCTGCTTAGCTTCCGAGATCGGACGAGATCGGGCGTTCTCAGGGTAGTATGGCCGTAAGCCATGGTTGAGTGCAAAATAATGCATTTTATAGATACAATCGCCCCTGAAAACCAAGACTTGGCGTTTCATGGAAACATGGCTATCATGAAAAGTTATTGACAGCTTTTTATGTGGTAGCACAAATTTGCCATTGCGACCTGCATTTTGCTGTATCAAAGTAAATGTCATGAAAAGTGGAAAAACCCTACATGGAAGTGCAATGTGTTTTTTTTTTTTTTTTTTACGGATAAAGACTGCTGCTTTGAGTTCACAGGGAGCCAGCCTCTTTATTCACTGTACATAGTCTGCTCTCTAGCGGTAAAAGACGTGAACTACAATGCTATGGATGACGCCACACAATATAGATTTGAAACTCGGGTATAGTTTCAATGTCGGAGTTAAAACTCGGCTTGCAGTTTCCGAATGCCATACGTAATGGGTGTTGTCAAAATTTGCTTTAACAATTGAAGTGGAAAAAGAAAAAAAAAGCTTACAGCACCTGGTATTCCCAGGCGGTCTCCCATCCAAGTACTAACCAGGCCCGACCCTGCTTAGCTTCCGAGATCGGGCGTTCTCAGGGTAGTATGGCCGTAAGCCATGGTTAATCACAAAATCATGCATTTTATAGAAACAATCGCCCCTGAAAACCAAGACTTGGCGTTTCATGGAAACATGGCTATCATGAAAAGTTATTGATAGCTTTTTATGTGGTAGCACAAATTTGCCATTGCGACCTGCATTTTGCTGTATCAAAGTAAATGTCATGAAAAGTGGAAAAACCCTACATGGAAGTGCAATGTGTTTTTTTTTTTTTTTTTTTACGGATAAAGACTGCTGCTTTGAGTTCACAGGGAGCCAGCCTCTTTATTCACTGTACATAGTCTGCTCTCTCGCGGTAAAAGACGTGAACTACAATGCTATGGATGACGCCACACAATATAGATTTGAAACTCGGGTATAGTTTCAATGTCGGAGTTAAAACTCGGCTTGCAGTTTCCGAATGCCATAGTAATGGGTGTTGTCAAAATTTGCTTTAACAATTGAAGTGGAAAAAAAAAAAAAAAAAAAGCTTACAGCACCTGGTATTCCCAGGCGGTCTCCCATCCAAGTACTAACCAGGCCCGACCCTGCTTAGCTTCCGAGATCGGACGAGATCGGGCGTTCTCAGGGTAGTATGGCCGTAAGCCATGGTTGAGTGCAAAATAATGCATTTTATAGAAACAATCGCCCCTGAAAACCAAGACTTGGCGTTTCATGGAAACATGGCTATCATGAAAAGTTATTGATAGCTTTTTATGTGGTAGCACAAATTTGCCATTGCGACCTGCATTTTGCTGTATCAAAGTAAATGTCATGAAAAGTGGAAAAACCCTACATGGAAGTGCAATGTGTTTTGTTTTTTGTTTTTTTACTGATAAAGACTGCTGCTTTGAGTTCACAGGGAGCCAGCCTCTTTATTCACTGTACATAGTCTGCTCTCTAGCGGTAAAAGACGTGAACTACAATGCTATGGATGACGCCACACAATATAGATTTGAAACTCGGGTATAGTGTCAATGTCGGAGTTAAAACTCGGCTTGCAGTTTCCGAATGCCATACGTAATGGGTGTTGTCAAAATTTGCTTTAACAATTGAAGTGGAAAAAGAAAAAAAAAAGCTTATAGCACCTGGTATTCCCAGGCGGTCTCCCATCCAAGTACTAACCAGGCCCGACCCTGCTTAGCTTCCGAGATCGGACGAGATCGGGCGTTCTCAGGGTAGTATGGCCGTAAGCCATGGTTGAGTGCAAAATAATGCATTTTATAGATACAATCGCCCCTGAAAACCAAGACTTGGCGTTTCATGGAAACATGGCTATCATGAAAAGTTATTGACAGCTTTTTATGTGGTAGCACAAATTTGCCATTGCGACCTGCATTTTGCTGTATCAAAGTAAATGTCATGAAAAGTGGAAAAACCCTACATGGAAGTGCAATGTGTTTTTTTTTTTTTTTTTTTTACGGATAAAGACTGCTGCTTTGAGTTCACAGGGAGCCAGCCTCTTTATTCACTGTACATAGTCTGCTCTCTCGCGGTAAAAGACGTGAACTACAATGCTATGGATGACGCCACACAATATAGATTTGAAACTCGGGTATAGTTTCAATGTCGGAGTTAAAACTCGGCTTGCAGTTTCCGAATGCCATAGTAATGGGTGTTGTAAAAATTTGCTTTAACAATTGAAGTGGAAAAAAAAAAAAAAAAAAGCTTACAGCACCTGGTATTCCCAGGCGGTCTCCCATCCAAGTACTAACCAGGCCCGACCCTGCTTAGCTTCCGAGATCGGACGAGATCGGGCGTTCTCAGGGTAGTATGGCCGTAAGCCATGGTTGAGTGCAAAATAATGCATTTTATAGATACAATCGCCCCTGAAAACCAAGACTTGGCGTTTCATGGAAACATGGCTATCATGAAAAGTTATTGACAGCTTTTTATGTGGTAGCACAAATTTGCCATTGCGACCTGCATTTTGCTGTATCAAAGTAAATGTCATGAAAAGTGGAAAAACCCTACATGGAAGTGCAATGTGTTTTTTTTTTTTTTTTTACGGATAAAGACTGCTGCTTTGAGTTCACAGGGAGCCAGCCTCTTTATTCACTGTACATAGTCTGCTCTCTAGCGGTAAAAGACGTGAACTACAATGCTATGGATGACGCCACACAATATAGATTTGAAACTCGGGTATAGTTTCAATGTCGGAGTTAAAACTCGGCTTGCAGTTTCCGAATGCCATACGTAATGGGTGTTGTCAAAATTTGCTTTAACAATTGAAGTGGAAAAAGAAAAAAAAAGCTTACAGCACCTGGTATTCCCAGGCGGTCTCCCATCCAAGTACTAACCAGGCCCGACCCTGCTTAGCTTCCGAGATCGGGCGTTCTCAGGGTAGTATGGCCGTAAGCCATGGGTAATCACAAAATCATGCATTTTATAGAAACAATCGCCCCTGAAAACCAAGACTTGGCGTTTCATGGAAACATGGCTATCATGAAAAGTTATTGATAGCTTTTTATGTGGTAGCACAAATTTGCCATTGCGACCTGCATTTTGCTGTATCAAAGTAAATGTCATGAAAAGTGGAAAAACCCTACATGGAAGTGCAATGTGTTTTTTTTTTTTTTTTTTTACGGATAAAGACTGCTGCTTTGAGTTCACAGGGAGCCAGCCTCTTTATTCACTGTACATAGTCTGCTCTCTCGCGGTAAAAGACGTGAACTACAATGCTATGGATGACGCCACACAATATAGATTTGAAACTCGGGTATAGTTTCAATGTCGGAGTTAAAACTCGGCTTGCAGTTTCCGAATGCCATAGTAATGGGTGTTGTCAAAATTTGCTTTAACAATTGAAGTGGAAAAAAAAAAAAAAAAAAGCTTACAGCACCTGGTATTCCCAGGCGGTCTCCCATCCAAGTACTAACCAGGCCCGACCCTGCTTAGCTTCCGAGATCGGACGAGATCGGGCGTTCTCAGGGTAGTATGGCCGTAAGCCATGGTTGAGTGCAAAATAATGCATTTTATAGAAACAATCGCCCCTGAAAACCAAGACTTGGCGTTTCATGGAAACATGGCTATCATGAAAAGTTATTGATAGCTTTTTATGTGGTAGCACAAATTTGCCATTGCGACCTGCATTTTGCTGTATCAAAGTAAATGTCATGAAAAGTGGAAAAACCCTACATGGAAGTGCAATGTGTTTTGTTTTTTGTTTTTTTACTGATAAAGACTGCTGCTTTGAGTTCACAGGGAGCCAGCCTCTTTATTCACTGTACATAGTCTGCTCTCTAGCGGTAAAAGACGTGAACTACAATGCTATGGATGACGCCACACAATATAGATTTGAAACTCGGGTATAGTGTCAATGTCGGAGTTAAAACTCGGCTTGCAGTTTCCGAATGCCATACGTAATGGGTGTTGTCAAAATTTGCTTTAACAATTGAAGTGGAAAAAGAAAAAAAAAGCTTACAGCACCTGGTATTCCCAGGCGGTCTCCCATCCAAGTACTAACCAGGCCCGACCCTGCTTAGCTTCCGAGATCGGACGAGATCGGGCGTTCTCAGGGTAGTATGGCCGTAAGCCATGGTTGAGTGCAAAATAATGCATTTTATAGATACAATCGCCCCTGAAAACCAAGACTTGGCGTTTCATGGAAACATGGCTATCATGAAAAGTTATTGACAGCTTTTTATGTGGTAGCACAAATTTGCCATTGCGACCTGCATTTTGCTGTATCAAAGTAAATGTCATGAAAAGTGGAAAAACCCTACATGGAAGTGCAATGTGTTTTTTTTTTTTTTTTTTTTACGGATAAAGACTGCTGCTTTGAGTTCACAGGGAGCCAGCCTCTTTATTCACTGTACATAGTCTGCTCTCTCGCGGTAAAAGACGTGAACTACAATGCTATGGATGACGCCACACAATATAGATTTGAAACTCGGGTATAGTTTCAATGTCGGAGTTAAAACTCGGCTTGCAGTTTCCGAATGCCATAGTAATGGGTGTTGTAAAAATTTGCTTTAACAATTGAAGTGGAAAAAAAAAAAAAAAAAAGCTTACAGCACCTGGTATTCCCAGGCGGTCTCCCATCCAAGTACTAACCAGGCCCGACCCTGCTTAGCTTCCGAGATCGGACGAGATCGGGCGTTCTCAGGGTAGTATGGCCGTAAGCCATGGTTGAGTGCAAAATAATGCATTTTATAGATACAATCGCCCCTGAAAACCAAGACTTGGCGTTTCATGGAAACATGGCTATCATGAAAAGTTATTGACAGCTTTTTATGTGGTAGCACAAATTTGCCATTGCGACCTGCATTTTGCTGTATCAAAGTAAATGTCATGAAAAGTGGAAAAACCCTACATGGAAGTGCAATGTGTTTTTTTTTTTTTTTTTACGGATAAAGACTGCTGCTTTGAGTTCACAGGGAGCCAGCCTCTTTATTCACTGTACATAGTCTGCTCTCTAGCGGTAAAAGACGTGAACTACAATGCTATGGATGACGCCACACAATATAGATTTGAAACTCGGGTATAGTTTCAATGTCGGAGTTAAAACTCGGCTTGCAGTTTCCGAATGCCATACGTAATGGGTGTTGTCAAAATTTGCTTTAACAATTGAAGTGGAAAAAAGAAAAAAAAAGCTTACAGCACCTGGTATTCCCAGGCGGTCTCCCATCCAAGTACTAACCAGGCCCGACCCTGCTTAGCTTCCGAGATCGGGCGTTCTCAGGGTAGTATGGCCGTAAGCCATGGGTAATCACAAAATCATGCATTTTATAGAAACAATCGCCCCTGAAAACCAAGACTTGGCGTTTCATGGAAACATGGCTATCATGAAAAGTTATTGATAGCTTTTTATGTGGTAGCACAAATTTGCCATTGCGACCTGCATTTTGCTGTATCAAAGTAAATGTCATGAAAAGTGGAAAAACCCTACATGGAAGTGCAATGTGTTTTGTTTTTTGTTTTTTTACTGATAAAGACTGCTGCTTTGAGTTCACAGGGAGCCAGCCTCTTTATTCACTGTACATAGTCTGCTCTCTAGCGGTAAAAGACGTGAACTACAATGCTATGGATGACGCCACACAATATAGATTTGAAACTCGGGTATAGTGTCAATGTCGGAGTTAAAACTCGGCTTGCAGTTTCCGAATGCCATACGTAATGGGTGTTGTCAAAATTTGCTTTAACAATTGAAGTGGAAAAAGAAAAAAAAAAGCTTACAGCACCTGGTATTCCCAGGCGGTCTCCCATCCAAGTACTAACCAGGCCCGACCCTGCTTAGCTTCCGAGATCGGACGAGATCGGGCGTTCTCAGGGTAGTATGGCCGTAAGCCATGGTTGAGTGCAAAATAATGCATTTTATAGATACAATCGCCCCTGAAAACCAAGACTTGGCGTTTCATGGAAACATGGCTATCATGAAAAGTTATTGACAGCTTTTTATGTGGTAGCACAAATTTGCCATTGCGACCTGCATTTTGCTGTATCAAAGTAAATGTCATGAAAAGTGGAAAAACCCTACATGGAAGTGCAATGTGTTTTTTTTTTTTTTTTTTTTACGGATAAAGACTGCTGCTTTGAGTTCACAGGGAGCCAGCCTCTTTATTCACTGTACATAGTCTGCTCTCTAGCGGTAAAAGACGTGAACTACAATGCTATGGATGACGCCACACAATATAGATTTGAAACTCGGGTATAGTTTCAATGTCGGAGTTAAAACTCGGCTTGCAGTTTCCGAATGCCATACGTAATGGGTGTTGTCAAAATTTGCTTTAACAATTGAAGTGGAAAAAGAAAAAAAAAGCTTACAGCACCTGGTATTCCCAGGCGGTCTCCCATCCAAGTACTAACCAGGCCCGACCCTGCTTAGCTTCCGAGATCGGACGAGATCGGGCGTTCTCAGGGTAGTATGGCCGTAAGCCATGGTTGAGCGCAAAATAATGCATTTTATAGATACAATCGCCCCTGAAAACCAAGACTTGGCGTTTCATGGAAACATGGCTATCATGAAAAGTTATTGACAGCTTTTTATGTGGTAGCACAAATTTGCCATTGCGACCTGCATTTTGCTGTATCAAAGTAAATGTCATGAAAAGTGGAAAAACCCTACATGGAAGTGCAATGTGTTTTTTTTTTTTTTTTTTACGGATAAAGACTGCTGCTTTGAGTTCACAGGGAGCCAGCCTCTTTATTCACTGTACATAGTCTGCTCTCTAGCGGTAAAAGACGTGAACTACAATGCTATGGATGACGCCACACAATATAGATTTGAAACTCGGGTATAGTTTCAATGTCGGAGTTAAAACTCGGCTTGCAGTTTCCGAATGCCATACGTAATGGGTGTTGTCAAAATTTGCTTTAACAATTGAAGTGGAAAAAGAAAAAAAAAGCTTACAGCACCTGGTATTCCCAGGCGGTCTCCCATCCAAGTACTAACCAGGCCCGACCCTGCTTAGCTTCCGAGATCGGACGAGATCGGGCGTTCTCAGGGTAGTATGGCCGTAAGCCATGGTTGAGTGCAAAATAATGCATTTTATAGATACAATCGCCCCTGAAAACCAAGACTTGGCGCTTCATGGAAACATGGCTATCATGAAAAGTTATTGACAGCTTTTTATGTGGTAGCACAAATTTGCCATTGCGACCTGCATTTTGCTGTATCAAAGTAAATGTCATGAAAAGTGGAAAAACCCTACATGGAAGTGCAATGTGTTTTTTTTTTTTTTTTTTACGGATAAAGACTGCTGCTTTGAGTTCACAGGGAGCCAGCCTCTTTATTCACTGTACATAGTCTGCTCTCTAGCGGTAAAAGACGTGAACTACAATGCTATGGATGACGCCACACAATATAGATTTGAAACTCGGGTATAGTTTCAATGTCGGAGTTAAAACTCGGCTTGCAGTTTCCGAATGCCATACGTAATGGGTGTTGTCAAAATTTGCTTTAACAATTGAAGTGGAAAAAGAAAAAAAAAGCTTACAGCACCTGGTATTCCCAGGCGGTCTCCCATCCAAGTACTAACCAGGCCCGACCCTGCTTAGCTTCCGAGATCGGGCGTTCTCAGGGTAGTATGGCCGTAAGCCATGGGTAATCACAAAATCATGCATTTTATAGAAACAATCGCCCCTGAAAACCAAGACTTGGCGTTTCATGGAAACATGGCTATCATGAAAAGTTATTGATAGCTTTTTATGTGGTAGCACAAATTTGCCATTGCGACCTGCATTTTGCTGTATCAAAGTAAATGTCATGAAAAGTGGAAAAACCCTACATGGAAGTGCAATGTTTTTTTTTTTTTTTTCTTTTTACTGATAAAGACTGCTGCTTTGAGTTCACAGGGAGCCAGCCTCTTTATTCACTGTACATAGTCTGCTCTCTAGCGGTAAAAGACGTGAACTACAATGCTATGGATGACGCCACACAATATAGATTTGAAACTCGGGTATAGTTTCAATGTCGGAGTTAAAACTCGGCTTGCAGTTTCCGAATGCCATACGTAATGGGTGTTGTCAAAATTTGCTTTAACAATTGAAGTGGAAAAAAAAAAAAAAAAGCTTACAGCACCTGGTATTCCCAGGCGGTCTCCCATCCAAGTACTAACCAGGCCCGACCCTGCTTAGTTTACGAGATCGGACGAGATCGGGCGTTCTCAGGGTAGTATGGCCGTAAGCCATGGTTGATAGCAAAATAATGCATTCTATAGATACAATCGCCCCTGAAAGCCAAGACTTCTTGCTGTATCAAAGTAAATGTCACGAAAAGTGGAAAAACCCTACATGGAAGCGCAGTGTGGGTTTTTTTTGTGTTTTTTTACGGATAAAGACTGCTGCTTTGAGTTCACAGGGAGCCAGCCTCTTTATTCACTGTACATAGTCTGCTCTCTAGCGGTAAAAGACGTGAACTACAATTGACAAAACAAAAATTGTTACGTCCTAATCCACACACTGGTACACCTAACAATTTTGCGAGTTCGTTCTGTCAAAGAGAAGACCAGTAGATCAATGAGGCCGAATTTACCAATTGTTTAATCCTGACAAAGCAAGATAATACAGGCGCCTGGGTCTCGGGTCCTTAACACAAAAACTAGTGTGCCTTCTGTGACCATCAAAAGACAACACATTCTTCCGGGTTGCGCAGTTTTAAAGAAACACAATATGAATATTCAAGCATGCAAAATATTGTGTGGTGATTGGTCGATAGTCGATGGTCGATGGTCGTCTCCTCCTCGTTTGGGTTTTTCCCCTGCTCAGCACAGGTGTCTGGACCACAAAGACGAGTTGTTCCTCACCGGCCTTGAGATATCCTCCCTGTCTGGACATCCTGTTCCACAATTCTTTGTAGAGAACAAATTCATTGTAGCCTGCACATTCCTTTCCACTTATTAATCACCACACGAGCACACTAGAAATTATATTGATATGATTATATATGTCTAATGCAGCCTTAATCAAATATGTTTGCAAACTGCCGAAAGTACATTTCCCTTTATTCCCTCTCATGACCTCATTTATGAGGTCATCACCAGTTTCTCTAGCAAGCAGCGACCAGCACACTGTCGGTCCTTTCTTCCCCCCCGCGGCTCATGTTGAGTCACCAGGGTATATTGGCCCTTCGGTGACAACGGGCCAACGGTTTTCTCGATCAACCGAACAGTGAGTGATCTAACACATGGAATACAGCAACAACCGCATAAAATCATTATTGCAGTAAAAATAGCCACAGCAACTAGCACAGACATGATGAGGCCTTTCCAGCTTCCGAACGTTTTCATCCAATCAGACCAAATATCGGTGCGTACACCTGAATGATCTTTCATCTTTTTATTCAGTGTCCTTAGTCCTTCCAACGCCCGGGTGAGTCGCCCCACTGGTGCCATGTTGTTGGGGATGAAAGTACAACATGCATCACCAAACATTCCGCACACACCATGTTCCTTAGCCAATAGCATGTCCAACGCAATTCTATTTTGGAACGGCATCAATGACGTCGTAGCCAATTGTTCATGGACCGCTGCAAATGATTCAGCTGTATAATTACCCAATCGTTGGACATTGTAATGAACGTAATTAATACGGTCAACATTTTTATTGGGGGTGATCCATAGGAAAATGCTTTCGAATCCCGAAAACACTTGATTAACGAGTTTATACTTATCTGGCCTGGCACACCCCGGGGCACTCCTATAGCGTCAATATATGTTGGATCGTTGTCGCTCAACAATGGGGGAAAACGTCTCTTTTGGCTCGCTTCAGGAGCCCCGCCAGTGGGCTCAATGTTCCAATTGAGATTCTGTATTTCAATGGGGACAACCACTACAGGCATTATCAAAGACACGAGGGCACAGATACCTGATGCATCCTTCGGCAAGCGATCATATAATTTGTTGTCACCACAACCAGATGTCACTGGTCTTCCTCTGCTCCTTCCATCACTGCTAGTTGAATTCTGGCATGTCCTGTTAAAGCTTAAAAACAAGTGAATTTGGAAAAAAAACTGTATATCACAATTACAAATTGAAACCTACTCACCCATTTCTATTTTACACCTACTCACCCATTTCTATTTTACTCTATTTTACACCTACTCACCCATTTCTATTTTACACCTCCCCCTTTTGACACATTCATCCAATGTGTCATTACGTATCAAAAGGAACCTGCAAAGCGTCCCCTCTCATCACCACACCCATTGTAGTCAGGCCCGCGGAAGCTCCCATCTGGGCCCCGGGACCGTCATTCCAAGTCCTTAAAACTTGACTGTCCACCACACACTCGGCAATACAAACAAAAATCATCGCACTCCTGTCAGTGAGCTTATAGCCCTGCTGGCAGCGGACATTTGTACACACAAAAACAGACATCAAATATCAAAATAAAAACAGTGATAAAATGAATCCTGGCGCCTGCGGATCATGTCCTGAAAACCATGTCATCAACAAGTTCATCATAAAAACCAAAAGGGCAAGGGTTAACATATTCTTGTAAATTCAACACAAATTTTCCACGAACGCAATCGACAACCTGCAAGAACGAAAACAAGTTACGCAAGCAGTGCGCAATCCGCTCCTTGGCTGGTGGCTGTTGCTGCAAAAAAAATAAAAATCAAGTCACACAGAAAAACAAAACAGAGCGTGCTCTTGTCGCAAGCAAGCTCAAACGTCAAACATTTGGTCACTGTCCACCTAGTCCGTCACCCTGTCGGGTGAGCTCAAAGTCGTCACACGTCAAATCGTCCAGAGTCTTGATGTTCGATACTAGTTCTGTCTTGTCTGACCATATTACTGAAATGGGCCTTCTCCATCGCACTGTTTTGTTGTCGATGGTGCCCTTGAGTAATCCTAAACCCATATTTAATCCAAAATTAGTCCTGATCAATCGTGCTTTTTCAAATCTGTAGTATCTTTATATTTTTCAGGTGAGAGGAATGTTATCCTCTGCTGTGATCACATCACCCCAACTTTGAATCATGTTAACCATTCACAATACACAAATACCACACCACAATCACAGACTTGACATTCATACACCATTACAAACAAACTGTCATTCCACAACACACACATAAAAACATACAATATTAAATTGTAAAAAGAATCCTCCCTACACAAAATCTTCTCCTCAATTAAAATTTCCCTTTTTTATTTTAAATCCAAAGTTAATATCTAATTGTCTGGTCTCCTGTCCTCTCATTGTTTGCCAATATGCATAATGCTGGAACATGATTTAACTCCTCATTTAGTTTGCTCACATCTCACACTTAGACTATTTGACACTTTGTGTTGAGCTGTAACTTCAATATTTCCACCTTCCCATATTTCTTCCACTAAACAGTTCCATTTTGCTTTCAGTTTAAATTCATCCCTCCAAATAACTATCTCTGGCAAAGAACCAACAATTTATAGAGCACTCCCTTTTACTGTTACCTTGTTCCTTCATTCATCTCCTCACAAGCATAACTGACCCTCCTAAAAAATAATGATACCAAAAATAATGTTTAAAAACAATATACACAGCTTCCTCCTGCCACTTACGCTATCACCTTGAAGATTATCGTTCTCATTTTTGTTGATGCCAATTCTTAAAATTAAAAAAAATGCTTAATCTTGATAATGGAGTCACGCTACGTCACAAATTTTGAAAACCTTCTTCCACGTTCCCCCTTTGTACCTATCAAAACCAATTAAAAATATTTTTGCTGTCATGATCATCATTGTGGCCCTCAAACTTATTGTTCCTGTACTTTAAATTGCCAATCTTTGTACATTTGAAGCCCTTTGAAACTTGCTTGTGGGCTATATAAATAAACTTGACTTGCCTTGACTTTATTATTATTCAACTTCTTCTGCATTCTTCTGCCTCTTTTTATTTATTTATTCCTTTTTTTTTTAGCTTAACTACTTCTACGAATTCATCTGATTCACTTCATTCCACTTTTAACACATTCCAAATATTCATGCCAAATATTCTAAATATTTACGGTTTTCGAGAAATTTACAAATTTTAAGCCAATATTTCACCATTCATTCTTCATGGCACATTCAATATTTCTCATTTTCTTCCACATAATTCCTCCAATTCACCTTCTTTCACTTTCTAGATTAAAATTTCACATTTTCACTTTCAACATTGCGGTAAGATTTTGCAATATTTCCTTTTTTCCTTCTAATTTCTAATTATTATTGTTAATCCTCCGTGACCCTCGTAAGGACAAGCCGCACCAGTAATGGATGGATGGATGGATGGATGGATGGATGGATGGATGGATGGATGGATTGTTAATCCTAACCCCAAGTGCCTATGATAAATTGCCATTTAAATCAATTGTCGCAAGGGTCATGTCACTGTATTCGTTATTTAAAACCCTACTGTATCCTTTTTTAATTAAGTAGTGCCATGTATTACTATTTTGCTGACTATCCAAAATTCCAACTTTCTTATGGCCCCTCGCCCTTTCAAACTCAAATATGCATCCTATAAATCAGTCGCAATTGATGTGCAATTAAATTCTGTCGTTTTGATAAATTTAATTTCTATCGATCAATTTCCACTTTGCAAAGTTTCTGATCACGCTGTTGTATGATTTGTTATTATTAGTGCATCTTCACTGTCCATATCTATGTATTTTGTTTTTTATCCCCATTTCAGTGTCAATAAGCAGCCTTATTATTCCCTCTTTTATCAAAACTCCTCAGATATGTCCGCCCCAGCACCCAAACACACTTCCATCCCTTTTGTCCCACACTCCACCAACTTTGTAATGCTTCAGCAGTCTTTAACAACTGCTGGCGGGACGTCCGTGAATGCTTATACGCCCTCCGAGCACTCCTGCCGGTCGTGACTTAGAGACCGCGCCCGGTCACTTATGGGACCCTATTTAGCCCGCGGACCAGCCGGCGGGTATTCCGTGAAAGCCTATCCGCCCTCTGAGCACTCCTGCCGGGCGTGAGTTAGAGACCGCGCCCGGTATTTTATGGGACCCTATTTGGCCCGCTGACCGGCCGGCGGGTCTTCCGTGAAAGCCTATCCGCCCTCCGAGCACTCCTGCCGGGCTTGAGTTAGAGACCGCGCGCGGACACTTATGGGACCCTATTTGGCCCGCGGACCGGCTGGCGGGACGTCCGTGAATGCCTATCCCCCCTCCGAGCACTCCTGCCGGGCGTGAGTTAGAGACCGCGCCCGGTCACTTATGGGACCCTATTTGGCCCGCGGACCTGCTTGCGGGTCTTTCGTGAAAGCCTATTCGCCTTCCGAGCTCTCATGCCGGTCGTGGGTTAGCGTCCGCGCCCGGTCACTTATGGGACCCTATTTGGCCCACGGACCTGCTGGCGGGACGTCCGTGAAAGCTTATCCGCCCTCCGAGCACTCCTGCCGGGCGTGACTTAGAGACCGCGCCCGGTCACTTATGGGACCCTATTTGACCCGCGGACCTGCTGGCGGGTCGTCCGTGAAAGCTTATCCGCCCTCCGAGCACTCCTGCCGTTCGTGACTTAGAGACCGCGCCCGGTCACTTATGGGACCCTATTTGGCCCGCGGACCAGCCGGCGGGTATTCCGTGAAAGCCTATTCGCCCTCCGAGCACTCCTGCCGGGCGTGAGTTAGAGACCGCGCCCGGTAATTTATGGGACCCTATTTGGCCCGCGGACCGGCCGGCGGGTCTTCCGTGAAAGCCTATCCGCCCTCCGAGCACTCCTGCCGGGCTTGAGTTAGAGACTGCGCGCGGTCACTTATGGGACCCTATTTGGCCCGCGGACCGGCTGGCGGGACGTCCGTGAATGCCTATCCGCCCTCCGAGCACTCCTGCCGGGCGTGAGTTAGAGACCGCGCCCGGTCACTTATGGGACCCTATTTGGCCCGCGGACCTGCCTGCGGGTCTTTCGTGAAAGCCTATTCGCCTTCCGAGCTCTCATGCCGGGCGTGGGTTAGCGTCCGCGCCCGGTCCCTTATGGAACCCTATTTGGCCCGCGGACCGGCTAGCGGGTCTTCCGTGAAAGCTTATCCGCCTTCCGAGCGCTCTTGCCGGGCGTGAGTTAGCGTCCGCGCCCGGTCGCCTCACGTCACTCTGGTTAGGTTGGCATAGTAAAAAGCGCTCTTGGGGGCTTGAGAGTGCCGAGTTTATCACTGCGCATGAAGAAATGACCACCTGCAACGTTTGGTTTATGTTTTATGAGCATTTTTAATTGTATTGCTTAGAGCGCATTTTCTCGACGAGCTGAGCACGTTTTCTAGTTAAAAGCGCTCTTGGGTGCTTCAGAGTGCCGAGTTTATCACTGCGCATGAAGAAATGACCACCTGCAACGTTTGGTTTATGTTTTATAAGCATTTTTAATTGTATTGCTTAGAGTGCATTTTCTCGACGAGCTGAGCACGTTTTCTAGTAAAAAGCGCTCTTGGGTTCTTCAGAGTGCCGAGTTGAGTGCGTGGTTTAGCGTCCGCGCCCGGTCCCTTATGGAACCTATTTGGCCCGCGGACCGGCTGGCGGCGCTTCCGTGAAAGCCTATCCGCCTTCCGAGCGCTCTTGCCGGGCGTGGGTTAGCGGCCGCGCCCGGTCACTTACGGGACCCTATTTGGCCCGCGGACCGGCCGGCGGGGGCTCCGTGAAAGCCTATCCGCCCTCCGAGCGCTCCTGCCGGGCGTGGGTTAGCGGCCGCGCACGGTACTTTATGGGACCCTAATTGGCCCGCGGACTGGCCTGCGGTACCGCCGTGAAAGCCTGTCCGCCCTCCGAGCGCTCCTGCCGGGCGTGGGTTAGCGGCCGCGCACGGTACTTTATGAAACCCTAATTGGCCCGCGGACCGGCCGGCGGGGGTTCCGTGAAAGCCTATCCGCCCTCCGAGCACTCCTGCCGGGCGTGAGTTAGAGACCGCGCCCGGTCACTTACGGGACCCTAATTGGCCCGCGGACCGGCCTGCGGGACGTCCGTGAATGCCTATTCGCCCTCCGAGCACTCCTGCCGGGCTTGAGTAAGAGACCGCGCCCGGTCACTTACGGGACCCTAATTGGCCCGCGGACCGGCCGGCGGGACGTCCGTGAATGCCTATCCGCCCTCCGAGCTCTCCTGCCGGGCCTGAGTTAGAGACCGCACCCGGTCACTTATGGGACCCTAATTGGCCCGCGGACCGTCTGGTGGGACGTCCGTGAAAGCTTATTCGCCCTCCGAGCACTCCTGCCGGGCGTGACTTAGAGACCAAGCCCGGTCACTTACGGGACCCTAATTGGCCCGCGGACCAACCGGCGGGACATCCGTGAATGCCTATCCGCCCTCCGAGCACTCCTGCCGGGCCTGAGTTAGAGACCGCGCCCGGTCACTTATGGGACCCTAATTGGCCCGCGGACCGGCTGGCGGGACGTCCGTGAAAGCTTATCCGCCCTCCGAGCACTCCTGCCGGGCGTGACTTAGAGACCAAGCCCGGTGACTTACGGGACCCTAATTGGCTAACGGACCGACTGGCGGGACGTCCGTGAATGCCTATCCGCCCTCCGAGCACTCCTGCCGGGCCTGAGTTAGAGACCGCGCCCGGTCACTTATGGGACCCTATTTGGCCCACGGACCTGCTGGCGGGACGTCCGTGAAAGCTTATCCGCCCTCCGAGCACTCCTGCCGGGCGTGACTTAGAGACCGCGCCCGGTCACTTATGGGACCCTATTTGGCCCGCGGACCTGCTGGCGGGTCGTCCGTGAAAGCTTATCCGCCCTCCGAGCACTCCTGCCGGTCGTGACTTAGAGACCGCGCCCGGTCACTTATGGGACCCTATTTGGCCCGCGGACCAGTCGGCGGGTATTCCGTGAAAGCCTATTCGCCCTCCGAGCACTCCTGCCGGGCGTGAGTTAGAGACCGCGCCCGGTAATTTATCGGACCCTAATTGGCCCGCGGACCGGCCGGCGGGTCTTCCGTGAAAGCCTATCCGCCCTCCGAGCACTCCTGCCGGGCTTGAGTTAGAGACCGCGCGCGGTCACTTATGGGACCCTATTTGGCCCGCGGACCAGGCTGGCGGGACGTCCGTGAATGCCTATCCGCCCTCCGAGCACTCCTGCCGGGCGTGAGTTAGAGACCGCGCCCGGTCACTTATGGGACCCTATTTGGCCCGCGGACCGGCCTGCGGGTCTTTCGTGAAAGCCTATTCGCCTTCCGAGCTCTCATGCCGGGCGTGGGTTAGCGTCCGCGCCCGGTCCCTTATGGAACCCTATTTGGCCCGCGGACCGGCTGGCGTGGCTTCCGTGAAAGCTTATCCGCCTTCCGAGCGCTCTTGCCGTGCGTGAGTTAGCGTCCGCGCCCGGTCGCCTCACGTCACTCTGGTTAGGTTGGCATAGTAAAAAGCGCTCTTGGGGGCTTGAGAGTGCCGAGTTTATCACTGCGCATGAAGAAATGACCACCTGCAACGTTTGGTTTATGTTTTATAAGCATTTTTAGTTTTATTGCTTAAATCGCATTTTCTCGACGAGCTGAGCACGTTTTCTGGATGGTGCCTCTCCCGTCACTCTGGTTAGGTTGGCATAGTAAAAAGTGCTCTTGGGGGCTTCAGAGTGCCCAGTTTATCACTGCGCATGCAGAAATGACCACCTGCAACGTTTGGTTTATGTTTTATAAGCATTTTTAGTTTTATTGCTTAAATCGCATTTTCTCGACGAGCTGAGCACGTTTTCTGGATGGTGCCTCTCCATTCACTCTGGTTAGGTTGGCAAATTAAAAAGTGCTCTTGGGTGCTTCAGAGTGCCGAGTTTATCACTGCGCATGAAGAAATGACCACCTGCAACGTTTGGTTTATGTTTTATAAGCATTTTTAATTGTATTGCTTAGAGCGCATTTTCTCGACGAGCTGAGCACGTTTTCTAGTAAAAAGCGCTCTTGGGTGCTTCAGAGTGCCGAGTTTATCACTGCGCATGCAGAAATGACCACCTGCAACGTTTGGTTTATGTTTTATAAGCATTTTTAATTTTATTGCTTAGATCGCATTTTCTCGACGAGCTGAGCACGTTTTCTGGAGGGTGCCTCTCCCGTCACTCGGCTTAGGTTGGCATAGTAAAAAGCGCTCTTGGGGGCTTCAGAGTGCCGAGTTTATCACTGCGCATGAAGAAATGACCACCTGCAACGTTTGGTTTATGTTTTATAAGCATTTTTAGTTTTATTGCTTAAATCGCATTTTCTCGACGAGCTGAGCACGTTTTCTGGATGGTGCCTCTCCCGTCACTCTGGTTAGGTTGGCATAGTAAAAAGTGCTCTTGGGGGCTTCAGAGTGCCCAGTTTATCACTGCGCATGCAGAAATGACCACCTGCAACATTTGGTTTATGTTTTATAAGCATTTTTAATTTTATTGCATAAATCGCATTTTCTCGACGAGCTGAGCACGTTTTCTGGATGGTGGCTCTCCCGTCACTCTGGTTAGGTTGGCATAGTAAAAAGCGCTCTTGGGGGCTTGAGAGTGCCGAGTTTATCACTGCGCATGAAGAAATGACCACCTGCAACGTTTGGTTTATGTTTTATAAGCATTTCTAGTTTTATTGCTTAAATCGCATTTTCTCGACGAGCTGAGCACGTTTTCTGGATGGTGCCTCTCCCGTCACTCTGGTTAGGTTGGCATAGTAAAAAGTGCTCTTGGGGGCTTCAGAGTGCCCAGTTTATCACTGCGCATGCAGAAATGACCACCTGCAACGTTTGGTTTATGTTTTATAAGCATTTTTAGTTTTATTGCTTAAATCGCATTTTCTCGACGAGCTGAGCAGCGTTTTCTGGATGGTGCCTCTCCCGTCACTCTGGTTAGGTTGGCAAAGTAAAAAGCGCTCTTGGGTGCTTCAGAGTGCCGAGTTTATCACTGCGCATGAAGAAATGACCACCTGCAACGTTTGGTTTATGTTTTATAAGCATTTTTAATTGTATTGCTTAGAGTGCATTTTCTCGACGAGCTGAGCACGTTTTCTAGTAAAAAGCGCTCTTGGGTTCTTCAGAGTGCCGAGTTGAGTGCGTGGTTTAGCGTCCGCGCCCGGTCCCTTATGGAACCTATTTGGCCCGCGGACCGGCTGGCGGCGCTTCCGTGAAAGCCTATCCGCCTTCCGAGCGCTCTTGCCGGGCGTGGGTTAGCGGCCGCGCCCGGTCACTTACGGGACCCTATTTGGCCCGCGGACCGGCCGGCGGGGGCTCCGTGAAAGCCTATCCGCCCTCCGAGCGCTCCTGCCGGGCGTGGGTTAGCGGCCGCGCACGGTACTTTATGGGACCCTAATTGGCCCGCGGACTGGCCTGCGGTACCTCCGTGAAAGCCTGTCCGCCCTCAGAGCGCTCCTGCCGGGCGTGGGTTAGCGGACGCGCACGGTACTTTATGAAACCCTAATTGGCCCGCGGACCGGCCGGCGGGGGTTCCGTGAAAGCCTATCCGCCCTCCGAGCACTCCTGCCGAGCGTGAGTTAGAGACCGCGCACGGTACTTTATGAAACCCTAATTGGCCCGCGGACCGGCCTGCGGGACATCCGTGAATGCCTATTCGCCCTCCGAGCACTCCTGCCGGGCTTGAGTAAGAGACCGCGCCCGGTCACTTACGGGACCCTAATTGGCCCGCGGACCGGCCGGCGGGACGTCCGTGAATGCCTATCCGCCCTCCGAGCTCTCCTGCCGGGCCTGAGTTAGAGACCGCGCCCGGTCACTTATGGGACCCTAATTGGCCCGCGGACCGTCTGGCGGGACATCCGTGAAAGCTTATTCGCCCTCCGAGCACTCCTGCCGGGCGTGACTTAGAGACCAAGCCCGGTCACTTACGGGACCCTAATTGGCCCGCGGACCAACCGGCGGGACGTCCGTGAATGCCTATCCGCCCTCCGAGCACTCCTGCCGGGCCTGAGTTAGAGACCGCGCCCGGTCACTTATGGGACCCTAATTGGCCCGCGGACCGGCTGGCGGGACGTCCGTGAAAGCTTATCCGCCCTCCGAGCACTCCTGCCGGGCGTGACTTAGAGACCAAGCCCGGTGACTTACGGGACCCTAATTGGCCCGCGGACCGGCTAGCGGGACGTCCGTGAAAGCTTATCCGCCCTCCGAGCACTCCTGCCGGGCGTGACTTAGAGACCAAGCCCGGTCACTTACGGGACCCTAATTGGCCCGCGGACCGACCGGCGGGACGTCGATGAATGCCTATCCGCCCTCCGAGCACTCCTGCCGGGCCTGAGTTAGAGACCGCGCCCGGTCACTTATGGGACCCTATTTGGCCCACGGACCTGCTGGCGGGACGTCCGTGAAAGCTTATCCGCCCTCCGAGCACTCCTGCCGGGCGTGACTTAGAGACCGCGCCCGGTCACTTATGGGACCCTATTTGGCCCGTGGACCTGCTGGCGGGACGTCCGTGAAAGCTTATCCGCCCTCCGAGCACTCCTGCCGGTCGTGACTTAGAGACCGCGCCCGGTCACTTATGGGACCCTATTTAGCCCGCTGACCAGCCGGCGGGTATTCCGTGAAAGCCTATCCGCCCTCTGAGCACTCCGGCCGGGCGTGAGTTAGAGACCGCGCCCGGTATTTTATGGGACCCTATTTGGCCCGCGGACCGGCCGGCGGGTATTCCGTGAAAGCCTATCCGCCCTCCGAGCACTCTTGCCGGGCTTGAGTTAGAGACTGCGCGCGGTCACTTATGGGACCCTATTTGGCCCGCGGACCGGCTGGCGGGACGTCCGTGAATGCCTATCCGCCCTCCGAGCACTCCTGCCGGGCGTGAGTTAGAGACCGCGCCCGGTCACTTATGGGACCCTATTTGGCCCGCGGACCGGCCTGCGGGTCTTTCGTGAAAGCCTATACGCCTTCCGAGCTCTCATGCCGGGCGTGGGTTAGCGTCCGCGCCCGGTCCCTTATGGAACCCTATTTGGCCCGCGGACCGGCTGGCGGAGCTTCCGTGAAAGCTTATCCGCCTTCCGAGCGCTCTTGCCGGGCGTGAGTTAGCGTCCGCGCCTGGTCGCCTCACGTCACTCTGGTTAGGTTGGCATAGTAAAAAGCGCTCTTGGGGGCTTGAGAGTGCCGAGTTTATCACTGCGCATGAAGAAATGACCACCTGCAACGTTTGGTTTATGTTTTATAAGCATTTTTAGTTTTATTGCTTAAATCGCATTTTCTCGACGAGCTGAGCACGTTTTCTGGATGGTGCCTCTCCCGTCACTCTGGTTAGGTTGGCAAAGTAAAAAGTGCTCTTGGGTGCTTCAGAGTGCCGAGTTTATCACTGCGCATGAAGAAATGACCACCTGCAACCTTTGGTTCATGTTTTATAAGCATTTTTAATTGTATTGCTTAGAGCGCATTTTCTCGACGAGCTGAGCACGTTTTCTAGTAAAAAGCGCTCTTGGGTGCTTCAGAGTGCCGAGTTTATCACTGCGCATGCAGAAATGACCACCTGCAACGTTTGGTTTAAGTTTTATAAGCATTTTTTGTTTTATTGCTTAAATCGCATTTTCTCGACGAGCTGAGCACGTTTTCTGGATGGTGCCTCTCCCGTCACTCTGGTTAGGTTGGCATAGTAAAAAGTGCTCTTGGGGGCTTCAGAGTGCCCAGTTTATCACTGCGCATGCAGAAATGACCACCTGCAACGTTTGGTTTATGTTTTATAAGCATTTTTAATTGTATTGCTTAGAGCGCATTTTCTCGACGAGCTGAGCACGTTTTCTAGTAAAAAGCGCTCTTGGGTGCTTCAGAGTGCCGAGTTTATCACTGCGCATGAAGAAATGACCACCTGCAACGTTTGGTTTATGTTTTATAAGCATTTTTAATTTTATTGCTTAAATCGCATTTTCTCGACGAGCTGAGCACGTTTTCTGGATGGTGCCTCTCCCGTCACTCTGGTTAGGTTGGCATAGTAAAAAGTGCTCTTGGGGGCTTCAGAGTGCCCAGTTTATCACTGCGCATGCAGAAATGACCACCTGCAACGTTTGGTTTATGTTTTATAAGCATTTTTAGTTTTATTGCTTAAATCGCATTTTCTCGACGAGCTGAGCACGTTTTCTGGATGGTGCCTCTCCCGTCACTCTGGTTAGGTTGGCAAAGTAAAAAGCGCTCTTGGGTGCTTCAGAGTGCCGAGTTTATCACTGCACATGAAGAAATGACCACCTGCAACGTTTGGTTTATGTTTTATGAGCATTTTTAATTGTATTGCTTAGAGCGCATTTTCTCGACGAGCTGAGCACGTTTTCTAGTAAAAAGTGCTCTTGGGGGCTTCAGAGTGCCCAGTTTATCACTGCGCATGCAGAAATGACCACCTGCAACGTTTGGTTTATGTTTTATAAGCATTTTTAATTGTATTGCTTAGAGCGCATTTTCTCGACGAGCTGAGCACGTTTTCTAGTAAAAAGTGCTCTTGGGTGCTTCAGAGTGCCGAGTTTATCACTGCGCATGCAGAAATGACCACCTGCAACGTTTGGTTTATGTTTTATAAGCATTTTTTGTTTTATTGCTTAAATCGCTTTTTCTCGACGAGCTGAGCACGTTTTCTGGATGGTGCCTCTCCCGTCACTCTGGTTAGGTTGGCATAGTAAAAAGTGCTCTTGGGGGCTTCAGAGTGCCCAGTTTATCACTGCGCATGCAGAAATGACCACCTGCAACGTTTGGTTTATGTTTTATAAGCATTTTTAGTTTTATTGCTTAAATCGCATTTTCTCGATGAGCTGAGCACGTTTTCTGGATGGTGCCTCTCCCGTCACTCTGGTTAGGTTGGCAAAGTAAAAAGCGCTCTTGGGTGCTTCAGAGTGCCGAGTTTATCACTGCACATGAAGAAATGACCACCTGCAACGTTTGGTTTATGTTTTATGAGCATTTTTAATTGTATTGCTTAGAGCGCATTTTCTCGACGAGCTGAGCACCTTTTCTAGTAAAAAGTGCTCTTGGGGGCTTCAGAGTGCCCAGTTTATCACTGCGCATGCAGAAATGACCACCTGCAACGTTTGGTTTATGTTTTATAAGCATTTTTAATTGTATTGCTTAGAGCGCATTTTCTCGACGAGCTGAGCACGTTTTCTAGTAAAAAGTGCTCTTGGGTGCTTCAGAGTGCCGAGTTTATCACTGCGCATGCAGAAATGACCACCTGCAACGTTTGGTTTATGTTTTATAAGCATTTTTGTTTTATTGCTTAAATCGCTTTTTCTCGACGAGCTGAGCACGTTTTCTGGATGGTGCCTCTCCCGTCACTCTGGTTAGGTTGGCATAGTAAAAAGTGCTCTTGGGGGCTTCAGAGTGCCCAGTTTATCACTGCGCATGCAGAAATGACCACCTGCAACGTTTGGTTTATGTTTTATAAGCATTTTTAGTTTTATTGCTTAAATCGCATTTTCTCGATGAGCTGAGCACGTTTTCTGGATGGTGCCTCTCCCGTCACTCTGGTTAGGTTGGCAAAGTAAAAAGCGCTCTTGGGTGCTTCAGAGTGCCGAGTTTATCACTGCACATGAAGAAATGACCACCTGCAACGTTTGGTTTATGTTTTATGAGCATTTTTAATTGTATTGCTTAGAGCGCATTTTCTCGACGAGCTGAGCACGTTTTCTAGTTAAAAGCGCTCTTGGGTGCTTCAGAGTTCCGAGTTTATCACTGCGCATGAAGAAATGACCACCTGCAACGTTTGGTTTATGTTTTATAAGCATTTTTAATTTTATTGCTTAAATCGCATTTTCTCGACGAGCTGAGCACGTTTTCTGGATGGTGGCTCTCCCGTCACTCTGGTTAGGTTGGCATAGTAAAAAGCGCTCTTGGGGGCTTGAGAGTGCCGAGTTTATCACTGCGCATGAAGAAATGACCACCTGCAACGTTTGGTTTATGTTTTATAAGCATTTTTAGTTTTATTGCTCAAATCACATTTTCTCGACGAGCTGAGCACGTTTTCTGGATGGTGACTCTCCCGTCACTCTGGTTAGGTTGGCAAAGTAAAAAGTGCTCTTGGGTGCTTCAGAGTGCCGAGTTTATCACTGCGCATGAAGAAATGACCACCTGCAACGTTTGGTTTATGTTTTATAAGCATTTTTAATTGTATTGCCTAGAGCGCATTTTCTCGACGAGCTGAGCACGTTTTCTAGTAAAAAGCGCTCTTGGGTGCTTCAGAGTGGCGAGTTTATCACTGCGCATGCAGAAATGACCACCTGCAACGTTTGGTTTATGTTTTATAAGCATTTTTTGTTTTATTGCTTAAATCGCATTTTCTCGACGAGCTGAGCACGTTTTCTGGATGGTGCCTCTCCCGTCACTCTGGTTAGGTTGGCATAGTAAAAAGTGCTCTTGGGGGCTTCAGAGTACCCAGTTTATCACTGCGCATGCAGAAATGACCACCTGCAACGTTTGGTTTATGTTTTATAAGCATTTTTAATTGTATTGCTTAGAGCGCATTTTCTCGACGAGCTGAGCACGTTTTCTAGTAAAAAGCGCTCATGGGTGCTTCAGAGTGCCGAGTTTATCACTGCGCATGCAGAAATGACCACCTGCAACGTTTGGTTTATGTTTTATAAGCATTTTTTGTTTTATTGCTTAAATCGCATTTTCTCGACGAGCTGAGCACGTTTTCTGGATGGTGCCTCTCCCGTCACTCTGGTTAGGTTGGCATAGTAAAAAGTGCTCTTGGGGGCTTCAGAGTGCCCAGTTTATCACTGCGCATGCAGAAATGACCACCTGCAACGTTTGGTTTATGTTTTATAAGCATTTTTAGTTTTATTGCTTAAATCGCATTTTCTCGATGAGCTGAGCACGTTTTCTGGATGGTGCCTCTCCCGTCACTCTGGTTAGGTTGGCAAAGTAAAAAGCGCTCTTGGGTGCTTCAGAGTGCCGAGTTTATCACTGCACATGAAGAAATGACCACCTGCAACGTTTGGTTTATGTTTTATGAGCATTTTTAATTGTATTGCTTAGAGCGCATTTTCTTGACGAGCTGAGCACGTTTTCTAGTTAAAAGCGCTCTTGGGTGCTTCAGAGTGCCGAGTTTATCACTGCGCATGAAGAAATGACCACCTGCAACGTTTGGTTTATGTTTTATAAGCATTTTTAATTTTATTGCTTAAATCGCATTTTCTCGACGAGCTGAGCACGTTTTCTGGATGGTGGCTCTCCCGTCACTCTGGTTAGGTTGGCATAGTAAAAAGCGCTCTTGGGGGCTTGAGAGTGCCGAGTTTATCACTGCGCATGAAGAAATGACCACCTGCAACGTTTGGTTTATGTTTTATAAGCATTTTTAGTTTTATTGCTTAAATCGCATTTTCTCGACGAGCTGAGCACGTTTTCTGGATGGTGCCTCTCCCGTCACTCTGGTTAGGTTGGCAAAGTAAAAAGTGCTCTTGGGTGCTTCAGAGTGCCGAGTTTATCACTGCGCATGAAGAAATGACCACCTGCAACGTTTGGTTTATGTTTCATAAGCATTTTTAATTGTATTGCTTAGAGCGCATGTTCTCGACGAGCTGAGCACGTTTTCTAGTAAAAAGCGCTCTTGGGTGCTTCAGAGTGCCGAGTTTATCACTGCGCATGCAGAAATGACCACCTGCAACGTTTGGTTTATGTTTTATAAGCATTTTTTGTTTTATTGCTTAAATCGCGATTTCTCGACGAGCTGAGCACGTTTTCTGGATGGTGCCTCTCCCGTCACTCTGGTTAGGTTGGCATAGTAAAAAGTGCTCTTGGGGGCTTCAGAGTGCCCAGTTTATCACTGCGCATGCAGAAATGACCACCTGCAACGTTTGGTTTATGTTTTATAAGCATTTTTAGTTTTATTGCTTAAATCGCATTTTCTCGATGAGCTGAGCATGTTTTCTGGATGGTGCCTCTCCCGTCACTCTGGTTAGGTTGGCAAAGTAAAAAGCGCTCTTGGGTGCTTCAGAGTGCCGAGTTTATCACTGCACATGAAGAAATGACCACCTGCAACGTTTGGTTTATGTTTTATGAGCATTTTTAATTGTATTGCTTAGAGCGCATTTTCTCGACGAGCTGAGCACGTTTTCTAGTTAAAAGCGCTCTTGGGTGCTTCAGAGTGCCGAGTTTATCACTGCGCATGAAGAAATGACCACCTGCAACGTTTGGTTTATGTTTTATAAGCATTTTTAATTTTATTGCTTAAATCGCATTTTCTCGACGAGCTGAGCACGTTTTCTGGATGGTGGCTCTCCCGTCACTCTGGTTAGGTTGGCATAGTAAAAAGTGCTCTTGGGGGCTTCAGAGTGCCCAGTTTATCACTGCGCATGCAGAAATGACCACCTGCAACGTTTGGTTTATGTTTTATAAGCATTTTTAGTTTTATTGCTTAAATCGCATTTTCTCGACGAGCTGAGCACGTTTTCTGGATGGTGCCTCTCCCGTCACTCTGGTTAGGTTGGCAAAGTAAAAAGCGCTCTTGGGTGCTTCAGAGTACCGAGTTTATCACTGCGCATGAAGAAATGACCACCTGCAACGTTTGGTTTATGTTTTATAAGCATTTTTTGTTTTATTGCTTAAATCGCATTTTCTCGACGAGCTGAGCACGTTTTCTGGATGGTGCCTCTCCCGTCACTCTGGTTAGGTTGGCATAGTAAAAAGTGCTCTTGGGGGCTTGAGAGTGCCCAGTTTATCACTGCGCATGCAGAAATGACCACCTGCAACGTTTGGTTTATGTTTTATAAGCATTTTTAATTGTATTGCTAAGAGCGCATTTTCTCGACGAGCTGAGCACGTTTTCTAGTTAAAAGCGCTCTTGGGTGCTTCAGAGTGCCGAGTTTATCACTGCGCATGCAGAAATGACAACCTGCAACGTTTGGTTTATGTTTTATAAGCATTTTTTGTTTTATTGCTTAAATCGCATTTTCTCGACGAGCTGAGCACGTTTTCTGGATGGTGCCTCTCCCGTCACTCTGGTTAGGTTGGCATAGTAAAAAGTGCTCTTGGGGGCTTGAGAGTGCCCAGTTTATCACTGCGCATGCAGAAATGACCACCTGCAACGTTTGGTTTATGTTTTATAAGCATTTTTAATTGTATTGCTTAGAGCGCATTTTCTCGACGAGCTGAGCACGTTTTCTAGTTAAAAGCGCTCTTGGGTGCTTCAGAGTGCCGAGTTTATCACTGCGCATGCAGAAATGACAACCTGCAACGTTTGGTTTATGTTTTATAAGCATTTTTTGTTTTATTGCTTAAATCGCATTTTCTCGACGAGCTGAGCACGTTTTCTGGATGGTGCCTCTCCCGTCACTCTGGTTAGGTTGGCAAAGTAAAAAGTGCTCTTGGGTGCTTCAGAGTGCCGAGTTTATCACTGCGCATGAAGAAATGACCACCTGCAACGTTTGGTTTATGTTTTATAAGCATTTTTAATTGTATTGCTTTGAGCGCATTTTCTCGACGAGCTGAGCACGTTTTCTAGTAAAAAGCGCTCTTGGGTGCTTCAGAGTGCCGAGTTTATCACTGCGCATGCAGAAATGACCACCTGCAACGTTTGGTTTATGTTTTATAAGCATTTTTTGTTTTATTGCTTAAATCGCATTTTCTCGACGAGCTGAGCACGTTTTCTGGATGGTGCCTCTCCCGTCACTCTGGTTAGGTTGGCATAGTAAAAAGTGCTCTTGGGGGCTTCAGAGTGCCCAGTTTATCACTGCGCATGCAGAAATGACCACCTGCAACGTTTGGTTTTGTTTTATAAGCATTTTTAGTTTTATTGCTTAAATCGCATTTTCTCGACGAGCTGAGCACGTTTTCTGGATGGTGCCTCTCCCGTCACTCTGGTTAGGTTGGCAAAGTAAAAAGCGCTCTTGGGTGCTTCAGAGTGCCGAGTTTATCACTGCGCATGAAGAAATGACCACCTGCAACGTTTGGTTTATGTTTCATAAGCATTTTTAATTGTATTGCTTAGAGCGCATGTTCTCGACGAGCTGAGCACGTTTTCTAGTAAAAAGCGCTCTTGGGTGCTTCAGAGTGCCGAGTTTATCACTGCGCATGCAGAAATGACCACCTGCAACGTTTGGTTTATGTTTTATAAGCATTTTTTGTTTTATTGCTTAAATCGCATTTTCTCGATGAGCTGAGCACGTTTTCTGGATGGTGCCTCTCCCGTCACTCTGGTTAGGTTGGCATAGTAAAAAGTGCTCTTGGGGGCTTCAGAGTGCCCAGTTTATCACTGCGCATGCAGAAATGACCACCTGCAACGTTTGGTTTATGTTTTATAAGCATTTTAGTTTTATTGCTTAAATCGCATTTTCTCGATGAGCTGAGCACGTTTTCTGGATGGTGCCTCTCCCGTCACTCTGGTTAGGTTGGCAAAGTAAAAAGCGCTCTTGGGTGCTTCAGAGTGCCGAGTTTATCACTGCACATGAAGAAATGACCACCTGCAACGTTTGGTTTATGTTTTATGAGCATTTTTAATTGTATTGCTTAGAGCGCATTTTCTCGACGAGCTGAGCACGTTTTCTAGTAAAAAGCGCTCTTGGGTGCTTCAGAGTGCCGAGTTTATCACTGCGCATGAAGAAATGACCACCTGCAACGTTTGGTTTATGTTTTATAAGCATTTTTAATTTTATTGCTTAAATCGCATTTTCTCGACGAGCTGAGCACGTTTTCTGGATGGTGGCTCTCCCGTCACTCTGGTTAGGTTGGCATTGTAAAAAGCGCTCTTGGGGGCTTGAGAGTGCCGAGTTTATCACTGCGCATGAAGAAATGACCACCTGCAACGTTTGGTTTATGTTTTATAAGCATTTTTAGTTTTATTGCTTAAATCGCATTTTCTCGACGAGCTGAGCACGTTTTCTGGATGGTGCCTCTCCCGTCACTCTGGTTAGGTTGGCAAAGTAAAAAGTGCTCTTGGGTGCTTCAGAGTGCCGAGTTTATCACTGCGCATGAAGAAATGACCACCTGCAACGTTTGGTTTATGTTTCATAAGCATTTTTAATTGTATTGCTTAGAGCGCATGTTCTCGACGAGCTGAGCACGTTTTCTAGTAAAAAGCGCTCTTGGGTGCTTCAGAGTGCCGAGTTTATCACTGCGCATGCAGAAATGACCACCTGCAACGTTTGGTTTATGTTTTATAAGCATTTTTTGTTTTATTGCTTAAATCGCATTTTCTCGATGAGCTGAGCACGTTTTCTGGATGGTGCCTCTCCCGTCACTCTGGTTAGGTTGGCATAGTAAAAAGTGCTCTTGGGGGCTTCAGAGTGCCCAGTTTATCACTGCGCATGCAGAAATGACCACCTGCAACGTTTGGTTTATGTTTTATAAGCATTTTAGTTTTATTGCTTAAATCGCATTTTCTCGATGAGCTGAGCACGTTTTCTGGATGGTGCCTCTCCCGTCACTCTGGTTAGGTTGGCAAAGTAAAAAGCGCTCTTGGGTGCTTCAGAGTGCCGAGTTTATCACTGCACATGAAGAAATGACCACCTGCAACGTTTGGTTTATGTTTTATGAGCATTTTTAATTGTATTGCTTAGAGCGCATTTTCTTGACGAGCTGAGCACGTTTTCTAGTTAAAAGCGCTCTTGGGTGCTTCAAAGTGCCGAGTTTATCACTGCGCATGAAGAAATGACCACCTGCAACGTTTGGTTTATGTTTTATAAGCATTTTTAATTTTATTGCTTAAATCGCATTTTCTCGACGAGCTGAGCACGTTTTCTGGATGGTGGCTCTCCCGTCACTCTGGTTAGGTTGGCATAGTAAAAAGCGCTCTTGGGGGCTTGAGAGTGCCGAGTTTATCACTGCGCATGAAGAAATGACCACCTGCAACGTTTGGTTTATGTTTTATAAGCATTTTTAGTTTTATTGCTTAAATCGCATTTTCTCGACGAGCTGAGCACGTTTTCTGGATGGTGCCTCTCCCGTCACTCTGGTTAGGTTGGCAAAGTAAAAAGTGCTCTTGGGTGCTTCAGAGTGCCGAGTTTATCACTGCGCATGAAGAAATGACCACCTGCAACGTTTGGTTTATGTTTCATAAGCATTTTTAATTGTATTGCTTAGAGCGCATGTTCTCGACGAGCTGAGCACGTTTTCTAGTAAAAAGCGCTCTTGGGTGCTTCAGAGTGCCGAGTTTATCACTGCGCATGCAGAAATGACCACCTGCAACGTTTGGTTTATGTTTTATAAGCATTTTTTGTTTTATTGCTTAAATCGCGATTTCTCGACGAGCTGAGCACGTTTTCTGGATGGTGCCTCTCCCGTCACTCTGGTTAGGTTGGCATAGTAAAAAGTGCTCTTGGGGGCTTCAGAGTGCCCAGTTTATCACTGCGCATGCAGAAATGACCACCTGCAACGTTTGGTTTATGTTTTATAAGCATTTTTAGTTTTATTGCTTAAATCGCATTTTCTCGATGAGCTGAGCATGTTTTCTGGATGGTGCCTCTCCCGTCACTCTGGTTAGGTTGGCAAAGTAAAAAGCGCTCTTGGGTGCTTCAGAGTGCCGAGTTTATCACTGCACATGAAGAAATGACCACCTGCAACGTTTGGTTTATGTTTTATGAGCATTTTTAATTGTATTGCTTAGAGCGCATTTTCTCGACGAGCTGAGCACGTTTTCTAGTTAAAAGCGCTCTTGGGTGCTTCAGAGTGCCGAGTTTATCACTGCGCATGAAGAAATGACCACCTGCAACGTTTGGTTTATGTTTTATAAGCATTTTTAATTTTATTGCTTAAATCGCATTTTCTCGACGAGCTGAGCACGTTTTCTGGATGGTGGCTCTCCCGTCACTCTGGTTAGGTTGGCATAGTAAAAAGTGCTCTTGGGGGCTTCAGAGTGCCCAGTTTATCACTGCGCATGCAGAAATGACCACCTGCAACGTTTGGTTTATGTTTTATAAGCATTTTTAGTTTTATTGCTTAAATCGCATTTTCTCGACGAGCTGAGCACGTTTTCTGGATGGTGCCTCTCCCGTCACTCTGGTTAGGTTGGCAAAGTAAAAAGCGCTCTTGGGTGCTTCAGAGTACCGAGTTTATCACTGCGCATGAAGAAATGACCACCTGCAACGTTTGGTTTATGTTTTATAAGCATTTTTTGTTTTATTGCTTAAATCGCATTTTCTCGACGAGCTGAGCACGTTTTCTGGATGGTGCCTCTCCCGTCACTCTGGTTAGGTTGGCATAGTAAAAAGTGCTCTTGGGGGCTTGAGAGTGCCCAGTTTATCACTGCGCATGCAGAAATGACCACCTGCAACGTTTGGTTTATGTTTTATAAGCATTTTTAATTGTATTGCTAAGAGCGCATTTTCTCGACGAGCTGAGCACGTTTTCTAGTTAAAAGCGCTCTTGGGTGCTTCAGAGTGCCGAGTTTATCACTGCGCATGCAGAAATGACAACCTGCAACGTTTGGTTTATGTTTTATAAGCATTTTTTGTTTTATTGCTTAAATCGCATTTTCTCGACGAGCTGAGCACGTTTTCTGGATGGTGCCTCTCCCGTCACTCTGGTTAGGTTGGCATAGTAAAAAGTGCTCTTGGGGGCTTGAGAGTGCCCAGTTTATCACTGCGCATGCAGAAATGACCACCTGCAACGTTTGGTTTATGTTTTATAAGCATTTTTAATTGTATTGCTTAGAGCGCATTTTCTCGACGAGCTGAGCACGTTTTCTAGTTAAAAGCGCTCTTGGGTGCTTCAGAGTGCCGAGTTTATCACTGCGCATGCAGAAATGACAACCTGCAACGTTTGGTTTATGTTTTATAAGCATTTTTTGTTTTATTGCTTAAATCGCATTTTCTCGACGAGCTGAGCACGTTTTCTGGATGGTGCCTCTCCCGTCACTCTGGTTAGGTTGTGTCAAACGCGCACTTTATTAAAGTGGCACCGGCTCCCCAGTAACGGGTTCAATAAGCCGGGGGTGAAGGGACTCGTCCGTAGCTGACCACCCGAGTTAAATTAATTCTACTAGAATCAATCTAATTTCTTTACGACGGCAATCCTTTTTAAGTCATCCGACGCGCGAGCCGAGTAACTCTATTCGAGGCGAGTCGTCGATATGACCGCGCCGTAATGATGGCTCCCTTCGGTTGTTTGATGCTGGTATTACGTTACGGATATTTTTTAGATGTCTTTGTTAAGACCTCAAGGATTCGTTAATTTACTAGAGCGCCCTCGCTCTAGCTGAACTCAAGATAACTACTTCGAACCAGATCTGACAATTCCTGATGTTAAGGATTAAAGCTGTCTTCACTTTAAAAAGAATTGAACGGATTTAAAGAATGACTATGATAGGGAAATAAAGACATTTTAAAGTTGTAATTACCGCATATAAAACCATGCTCGACATAGTTAATACGAAATAATCGATAACCGAATTAAGGCTTAAGAAGAGATTTAATGAATAAGCCAGAAAAAGACTTACAAGTCGAAAAAAACAAAAAACAAGACTCACCCACACAGAACAAAAGAGGAGACTAAAGGTCTAAAATCCTATTTGGTTGAACAAGTCGAGTGATCGGCTCTCCTTTGTTCCAAAATCCGAATTCTGTTTAAAAAAGAGGAAAGGTCTGGCCGTGAGGAGCCTAGCCTAAAAAGTAAAATTGGCGACTTCTCCTTTCTGCCCCAGCGGCTGTCTCTCTGCCTTCCTCGAAGCTTAAAATTTGACAAAGTCCAATTCGAAGACTCTGGAAATTCATCTTAGTAGATTTTGGTTCAATCTGAAAAAGAATGCAAAGTCCATCTTCGTTCTTTTAGTCCGGGCAGCGACACGGCCATCGCCGTGATTTCGGAGAAGCGCCGCCCCGACTGGGGAGGAGGAGCGCGCGCCGCTCTGTGTCCTGCCGTCATATTTATATGCTTCTGGCATTACCTCATCGGAATTACCTCATCGGAATTACCCCACCGGAATACGTGGGTGCACCTCGGTTGTCCTGGCAACCTTGCTTCAAGCAGCAATCACCCTTAATAGGTGTTTCCTGTTTTGCTCGTTCCGGCATTACCTCATCGGAATTACCTCACCGGAATACGTGGGTGTACCTCGGTTGTCCTGGCAACCTTGCTTCAAGCAGCAATCACCCTTAATTGGTGTTTCCTGTTTTGCTCGTTCCGGCATTACCTCATCAGAATTACCTCACCGGAATTACCCCACCGGAATACGTGGGTGCCCCTCGGTTGTCTTGGCAACCTTGCTTCAAGCAGCAATCACCCTTAATAGGTGTTTCCTGTTTTGCTCGTTCTGGCATTTAGTATATAGCCCTTAATGTCTCCTCTTCAACTTAATACATTCAGGTATGGATGGAACACCAATGTTAAATACAGGTTGGACAAAACATTGCAACATGAATCACATATATCTTGTCACATAATAGTACTTAACACAATAATGGGTTCCTCCAACTTAAACACATATATTGATATTGCTCAAGCTGTTACATCTTAAAATTATGGCATAGCAAACTCTTATTCCAAAATTGTGCGTTGCTACGTGTTTGAACAGGTCGTGTCCTCCCAATTGCTAACAATTTAATTGATTAGATTTGTTAATTTCCATCCGGTCACCCCTATGTCAAGCTTTAACACCATCTCCTGGTGAAATTTTGAACTACGACATGTTTTGGGATAGCCAATGTGCCTGGGCCAAATTCAATACGTAATTTTACACCATCTGTACCACCATGCCACTCGACAGTTGGCATAGTAAAAAGTGCTCTTGGGGGCTTCAGAGTGCCCAGTTTATCACTGCGCATGCAGAAATGACCACCTGCAACGTTTGGTTTATGTTTTATAAGCATTTTTAGTTTTATTGCTTAAATCGCATTTTCTCGACGAGCTGAGCACGTTTTCTGGAAGGGGCCTCTCCCGTCACTCTGGTTAGGTTGGCAAAGTAAAAAGCGCTCTTGGGTGCTTCAGAGTGCCGAGTTTATCACTGCACATGAAGAAATGACCACCTGCAACGTTTGGTTTATGTTTTATGAGCATTTTTAATTGTATTGCTTAGATCGCATTTTCTCGACGAGCTGAGCACGTTTTCTAGTAAAAAGCGCTCTTGGGTGCTTCAGAGTGCCGGGTTTATCACTGCGCATGCAGAAATGACCACCTGCAACGTTTGGTTTAGGTTTTATAAGCATTTTTTGTTTTATTGCTTAAATCGCATTTTCTCGACGAGCTGAGAACGTTTTCTGGATGGTGCCTCTCCCGTCACTCTGGTTAGGTTGGCATAGTAAAAAGTGCTCTTGGGGGCTTCAGAGTGCCCAGTTTATCACTGCGCATGCAGAAATGACCACCTGCAACGTTTGGTTTATGTTTTATAAGCATTTTTAGTTTTATTGCTTAAATCGCATTTTCTCGACGAGCTGAGCACGTTTTCTGGATGGTGCCTCTCCCGTCACTCTGGTTAGGTTGGCAAAGTAAAAAGCGCTCTTGGGTACTTCAGAGTGCCGAGTTTATCACTGCACATGAAGAAATGACCACCTGCAACGTTTGGTTTATGTTTTATAAGCATTTTTAATTGTATTGCTTAGAGTGCATTTTCTCGACGAGCTGAGCACGTTTTCTAGTAAAAAGCGCTCTTGGGTGCTTCAGAGTGCCGAGTTGAGTGCGTGGTTTAGCGTCCGCCCCCGGTCCCTTATGGGACCCTATTTGGCCCGCGGACCGGCTGGCGGGAGCTCCGTGAAAGCCTGTCCGCCCTCCGAGCACTCCTGCCGGGCGTGGGTTAGAGACCGCGCCCGGTCACTTATGGGACCCTAATTGGCCCGCGGACCGGCTGGCGGTACCTCCGTGAATGCCTATCCGCCGTCCGAGCACTCCTGCCGGGCCTGAGTTAGAGACCGCGCCCGGTCACTTATGGGACCCTAAATGGCCCGCGGACCGGCTGGCGGTACCACCGTGAAAGCCTATCCGCCCTCCGAGCACTCCTGCCGGGCGTGAGTTCGAGACCGCGCCCGGTCACTTATGGGACCCTAAATGGCCCGCGGACCTGCTGGCGGTACCTCCGTGAATGCCTATCCGCCCTCCGAGCACTCCTGCCGGGCCTGAGTTCGAGACCGCGCCCGGTCATGTATGGGACCCTGAATGGCCCGCGGACCGGCTGGCGGGACGTCCGTGGATGCCTATCCGCCCTCCGAGCACTCCCGCCGGGCGTGGGTTAGAGACCGCGCCCGGTCATGTATGGGACCCTGAATGGCCCGCGGACCGGCTGGCGGGACCTCCGTGAATGCCTATCCGCCCTCCGAGCACTCCTGCCGGGCGTGGGTTAGAGACCGCGCCCGGTCAGTTATGGGACCCTAAATAGCCCGCGGACCGGCTGGCGGGACCTCCGTGAATGCCTATCCGCCCTCCGAGCACTCCTGCCGGGCCTGAGTTTGAGACCGCGCCCGGTCAGTTATGGGACCCTAAATAGCCCGCGGACCGGCTGGCGGGACTTCCGTGAATGCCTATCCGCCCTCCGAGCACTCCTGCCGGGCCTGAGTTTGAGACCGCGCCCGGTCAGTTATGGGACCCTAAATAGCCCGCGGACCGGCTGGCGGGACCTCCGTGAATGCCTATCCGCCCTCCGAGCACTCCTGCCGGGCGTGGGTTTGAGACCGCGCCCGGTCAGTTATGGGACCCTAAATAGCCCGCGGACCGGCTGGCGGTACATCCGTGAAAGCCTATCCGCCCTCCGAGCACTCCTGCCGGGCGTGAGTTAGAGACCGCGCACGGTCACTTATGGGACCCTAAATGGCCCGCGGACCTGCTGGCGGGGCTTCCGTGAAAGCCTATCCGCCTTCCGAGCGCTCTTGCCGGGCGTGAGTTAGCGTCCGCGCCCGGTCGCCTCACGTCACTGTGGTTAAGTTGGCATAGTAAAAAGCGCTCTTGGGTCCTTCAGAGTGCGGAGTTTATCACTGCGCATGAAGAAATGACAACCTGCAACGTTTGGTTTATGTTTTATAAGCATTTTTAGTTTTATTGCTTAAATCGCAT
Source organism: Syngnathus acus (assembly GCF_901709675.1). Taxonomy (NCBI): domain Eukaryota; kingdom Metazoa; phylum Chordata; class Actinopteri; order Syngnathiformes; family Syngnathidae; genus Syngnathus; species Syngnathus acus. The sequence continues at coordinate 238,554 of NW_023590225.1, forward strand.
TTTCTCGACGAGCTGAGCACGTTGTCTGGATGGTGCCTCTCCCGTCACTCTGGTTAGGTTGGCAAAGTAAAAAGCGCTCTTGGGTGCTTCAGAGTGCCGAGTTTATCACTGCACATAAAGAAATGACCACCTGCAACGTTTGGTTTATGTTTTATGAGCATTTTTAATTGTATTGCTTAGAGCGCATTTTCTCGACGAGCTGAGCACTATTTCTAGTAAAAAGCGCTCTTGGGTGCTTCAGAGTGCCGGGTTTATCACTGCGCATGCAGAAATGACCACCTGCAACGTTTGGTTTATGTTTTATAAGCATTTTTTGTTTTATTGCTTAAATCGCATTTTCTCGACGAGCTGAGCACGTTTTCTGGATGGTGCCTCTCCCGTCACTCTGGTTAGGTTGGCATAGTAAAAAGCGCTCTTGGGGGCTTCAGAGTGCCCAGTTTATCACTGCGCATGCAGAAATGACCACCTGCAACGTTTGGTTTATGTTTTATAAGCATTTTTAGTTTTATTGCTTAAATCGCATTTTCTCGACGAGCTGAGCACGTTTTCTGGATGGTGCCTCTCCCGTCACTCTGGTTAGGTTGGCAAAGTAAAAAGCGCTCTTGGGTGCTTCAGAGTGCCGAGTTTATCACTGCACATAAAGAAATGACCACCTGCAACGTTTGGTTTATGTTTTATGAGCATTTTTAATTGTATTGCTTAGAGCGCATTTTCTCGACGAGCTGAGCACTATTTCTAGTAAAAAGCGCTCTTGGGTGCTTCAGAGTGCCGGGTTTATCACTGCGCATGCAGAAATGACCACCTGCAACGTTTGGTTTATGTTTTATAAGCATTTTTTGTTTTATTGCTTAAATCGCATTTTCTCGACGAGCTGAGCACGTTTTCTGGATGGTGCCTCTCCCGTCACTCTGGTTAGGTTGGCATAGTAAAAAGTGCTCTTGGGGGCTTCAGAGTGCCCAGTTTATCACTGCGCATGCAGAAATGACCACCTGCAACGTTTGGTTTATGTTTTATAAGCATTTTTAGTTTTATTGCTTAAATCGCATTTTCTCGACGAGCTGAGCACGTTTTCTGGATGGTGCCTCTCCCGTCACTCTGGTTAGGTTGGCAAAGTAAAAAGCGCTCTTGGGTGCTTCAGAGTGCCGAGTTTATCACTGCACATAAAGAAATGACCACCTGCAACGTTTGGTTTATGTTTTATGAGCATTTTTAATTGTATTGCTTAGAGCGCATTTTCTCGACGAGCTGAGCACTATTTCTAGTAAAAAGCGCTCTTGGGTGCTTCAGAGTGCCGGGTTTATCACTGCGCATGCAGAAATGACCACCTGCAACGTTTGGTTTATGTTTTATAAGCATTTTTTGTTTTATTGCTTAAATCGCATTTTCTCGACGAGCTGAGCACGTTTTCTGGATGGTGCCTCTCCCGTCACTCTGGTTAGGTTGGCATAGTAAAAAGCGCTCTTGGGGGCTTCAGAGTGCCCAGTTTATCACTGCGCATGCAGAAATGACCACCTGCAACGTTTGGTTTATGTTTTATAAGCATTTTTAGTTTTATTGCTTAAATCGCATTTTCTCGACGAGCTGAGCACGTTTTCTGGATGGTGCCTCTCCCGTCACTCTGGTTAGGTTGGCAAAGTAAAAAGCGCTCTTGAGTGCTTCAGAGTGCCGAGTTTATCACTGCACATAAAGAAATGACCACCTGCAACGTTTGGTTTATGTTTTATGAGCATTTTTAATTGTATTGCTTAGAGCGCATTTTCTCGACGAGCTGAGCACTATTTCTAGTAAAAAGCGCTCTTGGGTGCTTCAGAGTGCCGGGTTTATCACTGCGCATGCAGAAATGACCACCTGCAACGTTTGGTTTATGTTTTATAAGCATTTTTTGTTTTATTGCTTAAATCGTATTTTCTCGACGAGCTGAGCACGTTTTCTGGATGGTGCCTCTCCCGTCACTCTGGTTAGGTTGGCATAGTAAAAAGCGCTCTTGGGGGCTTCAGAGTGCCCAGTTTATCACTGCGCATGCAGAAATGACCACCTGCAACGTTTGGTTTATGTTTTATAAGCATTTTTAGTTTTATTGCTTAAATCGCATTTTCTCGACGAGCTGAGCACGTTTTCTGGATGGTGCCTCTCCCGTCACTCTGGTTAGGTTGGCAAAGTAAAAAGCGCTCTTGGGTGCTTCAGAGTGCCGAGTTTATCACTGCACATAAAGAAATGACCACCTGCAACGTTTGGTTTATGTTTTATGAGCATTTTTAATTGTATTGCTTAGAGCGCATTTTCTCGACGAGCTGAGCACTATTTCTAGTAAAAAGCGCTCTTGGGTGCTTCAGAGTGCCGGGTTTATCACTGCGCATGCAGAAATGACCACCTGCAACGTTTGGTTTATGTTTTATAAGCATTTTTTGTTTTATTGCTTAAATCGCATTTTCTCGACGAGCTGAGCACGTTTTCTGGATGGTGCCTCTCCCGTCACTCTGGTTAGGTTGGCATAGTAAAAAGTGCTCTTGGGGGCTTCAGAGTGCCCAGTTTATCACTGCGCATGCAGAAATGACCACCTGCAACGTTTGGTTTATGTTTTATAAGCATTTTTAGTTTTATTGCTTAAATCGCATTTTCTCGACGAGCTGAGCACGTTTTCTGGATGGTGCCTCTCCCGTCACTCTGGTTAGGTTGGCAAAGTAAAAAGCGCTCTTGGGTGCTTCAGAGTGCCGAGTTTATCACTGCACATAAAGAAATGACCACCTGCAACGTTTGGTTTATGTTTTATGAGCATTTTTAATTGTATTGCTTAGAGCGCATTTTCTCGACGAGCTGAGCACTATTTCTAGTAAAAAGCGCTCTTGGGTGCTTCAGAGTGCCGGGTTTATCACTGCGCATGCAGAAATGACCACCTGCAACGTTTGGTTTATGTTTTAAAAGCATTTTTTGTTTTATTGCTTAAATCGCATTTTCTCGACGAGCTGAGCACGTTTTCTGGATGGTGCCTCTCCCGTCACTCTGGTTAGGTTGGCATAGTAAAAAGTGCTCTTGGGGGCTTCAGAGTGCCCAGTTTATCACTGCGCATGCAGAAATGACCACCTGCAACGTTTGGTTTATGTTTTATAAGCATTTTTAGTTTTATTGCTTAAATCGAATTTTCTCGACGAGCTGAGCACGTTTTCTGGATGGTGCCTCTCCCGTCACTCTGGTTAGGTTGGCAAAGTAAAAAGCGCTCTTGGGTGCTTCAGAGTGCCGAGTTTATCACTGCGCATGAAGAAATGACCACCTGCAACGTTTGGTTTATGTTTTATAAGCATTTTTAATTGTATTGCTTAGAGCGCATTTTCTCGACGAGCTGAGCACTATTTCTAGTAAAAAGCGCTCTTGGGTGCTTCAGAGTGCCGGGTTTATCACTGCGCATGCAGAAATGACCACCTGCAACGTTTGGTTTATGTTTTATAAGCATTTTTTGTTTTATTGCTTAAATCGCATTTTCTCGACGAGCTGAGCACGTTTTCTGGATGGTGCCTCTCCCGTCACTCTGGTTAGGTTGGCATAGTAAAAAGCGCTCTTGGGGGCTTCAGAGTGCCGAGTTTATCACTGCGCATGAAGAAATGACCACCTGCAACGTTTGGTTTATGTTTTATAAGCATTTTTAATTGTATTGCTTAGAGTGCATTTTCTCGACGAGCTGAGCACGTTTTCTAGTAAAAAGCGCTCTTGGGTGCTTCAGAGTGCCGAGTTGAGTGCGTGGTTTAGCGTCCGCCCCCGGTCCCTTATGGGACCCTATTTGGCCCGCGGACCGGCTGGCGGGAGCTCCGTGAAAGCCTGTCCGCCCTCCGAGCACTCCTGCCGGGCGTGGGTTAGAGACCGCGCCCGGTCACTTATGGGACCCTAATTGGCCCGCGGACCGGCTGATGGTACCTCCGTGAATGCCTATCCGCCGTCCGAGCACTCCTGCCGGGCCTGAGTTAGAGACCGCGCCCGGTCACTTATGGGACCCTAAATGGCCCGCGGACCGGCTGGCGGTACCACCGTGAAAGCCTATCCGCCCTCCGAGCACTCCTGCCGGGCGTGAGTTCGAGACCGCGCCCGGTCACTTATGGGACCCTAAATGGCCCGCGGACCGGCTGGCGGGAGCTCCGTGAAAGCCTGTCCGCCCTCCGAGCACTCCTGCCGGGCGTGGGTTAGAGACCGCGCCCGGTCACTTATGGGACCCTAAATGGCCCGCGGACCGGCTGGCGGTACCACCGTGAAAGCCTATCCGCCCTCCGAGCACTCCTGCCGGGCGTGAGTTCGAGACCGCGCCCGGTCACTTATGGGACCCTAAATGGGCCGCGGACCTGCTGGCGGTACCTCCGTGAATGCCTATCCGCCCTCCGAGCACTCCTGCCGGGCCTGAGTTCGAGACCGCGCCCGGTCATGTATGGGACCCTGAATGGCCCGCGGACCGGCTGGCGGGACGTCCGTGGATGCCTATCCGCCCTCCGAGCACTCCCGCCGGGCGTGGGTTAGAGACCGCGCCCGGTCATGTATGGGACCCTGAATGGCCCGCGGACCGGCTGGCGGGACCTCCGTGAATGCCTATCCGCCCTCCGAGCACTCCTGCCGGGCGTGGGTTAGAGACCGCGCCCGGTCAGTTATGGGACCCTAAATAGCCCGCGGACCAGCTGGCGGGACCTCCGTGAATGCCTATCCGCCCTCCGAGCACTCCTGCCGGGCCTGAGTTTGAGACCGCGCCCGGTCAGTTATGGGACCCTAAATAGCCCGCGGACCGGCTGGCTGAACTTCCGTGAATGCCTATCCGCCCTCCGAGCACTCCTGCCGGGCCTGAGTTTGAGACCGCGCCCGGTCAGTTATGGGACCCTAAATAGCCCGCGGACCGGCTGGCGGGACCTCCGTGAATGCCTATCCGCCCTCCGAGCACTCCTGCCGGGCGTGGGTTTGAGACCGCGCCCGGTCAGTTATGGGACCCTAAATAGCCCGCGGACCGGCTGGCGGTACCTCCCTGAAAGCCTATCCGCCCTCCGAGCACTCCTGCCGGGCGTGAGTTAGAGACCGCGCACGGTCACTTATGGGACCCTAAATGGCCCGCGGACCTGCTGGCGGGGCTTCCGTGAAAGCCTATCCGCCTTCCGAGCGCTCTTGCCGGGCGTGAGTTAGCGTCCGCGCCCGGTCGCCTCACGTCACTGTGGTTAAGTTGGCATAGTAAAAAGCGCTCTTGGGTCCTTCAGAGTGCGGAGTTTATCACTGCGCATGAAGAAATGACAACCTGATCCAAGATGGCGGCGCCCCAGTTGGCCGCGGCCGCTACGCGTCTCAGCAATCGACGAGGATATTCACAAAATATGTCGCCTAGGACACTACAAACAACACAAAGTTTAGTTTATCCATCCAGTAGAGTAGTGTACGATCGCCAGCGCCTGCTGGAGGTACGGTCATCGAGTGTTTTCGGACTCGTAGCCACAACTACCCTAGTCTGTTTGCGTAGCCTCGGAGTGCTTAGGGCGCTAGCCCCAGGAGCTCACGACGCAGCGGGCTCGCCGGGCAGCACACGCCGGAGGAGGAGTAAGCGTAGGCGGTGTGACCGGCGGCGAAAGCGCGGCTGTCGAGGTGGGCTAACGGCTAAGCTGAGAGCTAACCCCTACAAACCGCCGCTTCCATCCATCTTCCTCTCCAACGTCCGCTCACTGGATAATAAAATGGACCATCTAAAACTGGAACTCTCTTCAAAGAGGGAAGTTAGAAACTGCTGCGCTCTCATCCTGACGGAGACATGGCTGAACTCATCAATGCCGGACAACGCCGTTAGCCTGGAGGGGCTCGCTACATTCCGCGCCGACAGAAACAGCGAGCTAAGCGGTAAATCCCGAGGAGGTGGGCTGTGTGTCTACATCAACAACAACTGGTGCAAAAATGCTAGATCTGTCGCCAGCTTCTGCTCTTCGGACATCGAGCTTTTGACTGTTAACTGCAGACCCTTCTACCTGCCCAGAGAGTTTACTGTTGTTAGCATCACGGCTGTGTACGTGCCTCCTAGCGCTAACACTAAAGAGGCCATGAGGGTTCTCTATCGGACAATCAGTGAGCTGCAATCCACGCACACAGAGGGGGTTTTCATCATTGCTGGGGACTTCAACCAGGCTAGCATGAAGACTATTCTCCCTCATTTTTACCAACACGTGGATTTTCCAACTCGGGGAGAGAACACTCTGGACTTGGTTTACACAAATATAAAGGATGCATTCAGAGCAGCCCCCCGCCCCCACCTCGGCTCTTCAGACCACCTATCTGTTATGCTAACCCCTGCATACAGGCCCCTGCTGATCAGAGCAAAACCCACAGTGAAGCAGGTGAGGGTGTGGTCTGAGGGGGCCATGGAGGCACTCCAGGACTGCTTTGAGTGCTCTGACTGGGACATGTTCAAATCAGCAGCAACATATGACAATCAGATCAACATTGATGAGTACGCCATGACTGTGTCAGCCTACATCAACAAATGCTCCGAGGACGTCAGCACCACTAAGAACATCATCACCCGAGCCAACCAACGACCCTGGATGACTGAGGATGTACGTCATATGCTACGAGCACGGAACTCAGCCTTCAAGTCTGGCGACAAGGAGGCACTGAGGACAGCGAGAGCCAACTTGAACCGTGCCATCAGGCTAGCGAAGCGAAGCCACAGTCGGAAAATTCAGGATTTTTTCCACGACGCCAATAACACCAGGAGTATGTGGCAAGGCATACGGGCGATCACGGACTACAACTCACCCTCCCCCCCGGTGGGTGAGGTTGATGCTGACTTCCTAAATGGTCTAAATAACTTCTTTGGGCGTTTTGAGGCACTAAACAGCACTCCGGCAGTTAAAACTGTTCCCCACCAGGAAGAGGAGGTCCTCTGCCTTGACTCAGCCGACGTGTGGAAGACTCTGAGAAGAGTCAACCCACGTAAGGCCCCAGGCCCCGACAACATACCTGGGCGGGTGTTCAAGGAATGTGCAGGCCAGCTGGCTGGTGTCATCACAGACATTTTTAACATCTCGCTGGACCAAGCCAAAGTGCCAGTGTGCTTCAAGGCTGCCTCCATCATTCCGGTGCCGAAGAAACCTCAAATCACCTCATGGAATGACTACAGACCGGTGGCACTGACTCCCATCATGATGAAGTGCTTCGAAAGGCTGCTCAAAGATCACATCGTCTCCAGACTCCCCCCAACATTCGATCCGTTCCAGTTTGCCTACCGGCAGAACCGCTCCACTGAGGATGCCATCTCCTCCGTTCTTCACCTGAGCCTGGCTCACCTGGAGGAGAGGAACACCCACGTGCGGTTGCTGTTCCTGGACTTCAGCTCAGCGTTTAACACCATCATTCCACAACATCTGGTGGAAAAACTGGAACACCTGGGCTTCAGCACCCCCCTTCGGAACTGGCTGCTAGACTTCCTCACCAACAGACCTCAGTCAGTCCGGGTCGGACAGAACACCTCAGATGTCATCACCCTCAGCACAGGCTCCCCTCAGGGCTGCGTCCTGAGCCCCCTGCTGTTCACCCTGATGACACACGACTGCGCCCCCAGGTTCACCACCAATCACATCGTGAAGTTTGCAGACGACACAACGGTGGTGGGCCTCATCAGGGACAACAACGACCTGGACTACAGAGAGGAGGTGGAGCAGTTGGTGGGCTGGTGCAGAGAAAACAGCCTGATCCTGAATGTGGAGAAGACGAAGGAGATCATCGTCGACTTCAGGAAGAACCAGCCTCACCACGCTCCACTGATCATCAACAGCTCAGCTGTGGAGGTGGTCAGCAGCACTAAATTCCTGGGAGTCCACATCACAGACGACCTCACCTGGACTGTGAACACCACAACACTGGTCAAGAGGGCACAGAAGCGCTTGTACTTCCTGCGGAGGATGAGGAGAGCCCACCTGCCCCCACCCATCATGAGGACGTTCTACCGAAGCACCATAGAGAGCATTCTGACAAGCTGTCTCTCGGTGTGGTGTGGAGGTTGCAGCGCCTCCGATTGGAAGAACCTGAGGAGAGTGGTGAGGACAGCAGAGAGGATCATCGGGGCTCCTCTTCCCTCCATTCAGGACTTGTCATCCCAGCGCTGCGTGTCCCGAGCCCGAAATATTATCAGTGACCCATCACACCCCCACCATGGACTGTTCTCCCTGCTGCCCTCTGGGAAGAGGTTTCGCAGCATCCGCTGCAGGTCCACCAGGTTCTGCAATAGTTTTTTCCCTGCTGTCGTCAGACTGTTGAACATTCAAACGTAGCATTCCTCTGCACACTTGTAAATACTGCTTTTGTCTCCTGCACTGTTCACATACTTTATCACTGCTGCACTTTGTACTTTATAATTATCTTATTTCATATTTTTATATAGAATGTCACTTTTTTTAACCAGCCGAAATACCTCTACATTGCTGAAAGCCGTATGCAACGAAATTTCGTTTTGTACACACCTAGTGTTGACAAAATGACAATAAAGTTCTG